>NC_134650.1:35564784-35732284 GCF_030463565.1 Pelecanus crispus
TGAGGGCTCAGTTATAAAGGATGGCATGTGGTTCTTGCTACAGTCAGATTAGCTTAAGAATATCTGTTTGGTTTTGGTGTTTTGAATCTTTCTGCAGCAAGCTGCTTTTCAAGTTTGCTTTCCTGTATGTAACATTTACATCATGATCTAAAAACAATTTTACACATAATAAAGTTTAACTATTTGATATTTTTCATTTCAAAACTAAATAGACATTTAAGAGAATATTCTTTTTTTTTATGACACGCATGATAGTATTTTTAAACACCAAATGACATTCACAGTAAATTTTTTGGTCTTTCTCTAGCAAATAGTCTATCAGTAAAGTTTGCCCATATTTACATTTTTTTTTTTCATAATCTGTTTTACTGCATTTGGTAGAACTAACATCTGCTTCTCCAGGGACTCTCCTATTTATGACAATTGAAGATGTTTTTGAAAACTATTTGTATTAAACTTAGCCTGCTCAGAAGTGTTTCCACAGGAGCTGACTGTACATATACAGTTTTCACTGATGACATTTGACAGAGCTGTTAATCCCTCTTGACTCTGATGTATGATATCACATTACAGGAGCTGGAGCAATCCCATGATATACACACATGCAAAATAACATTTACTGATTAGTTTCCATTTGTTCTGTTCAAAAACAAAATCCCCGAAAGAAGCTGTTTCATCGACAAAGGAAGGAGGCAACATTCCCTATTAATACTGTTCTTCACCCCTTGAGGTGATGCTTTTCCTCCAGATGCTGGGAAATCCCCACTCCTGTGTCCAGCGTCCTGCAGCTGCTTGACCATGGCAGAGGAGGATGCGCAGACACCTGACGGGTCCCCACATGCATCACTGAGTGCTGCCAGCCCCTTCACACGACAGTGACAGCCTGCATCTCTTCCCACCACCTTCTTCCACGCTGTAACAAAGACTTGTCTTTCAGGCTCCACCAATTTTTGCTTAAATTTCTACTTTCTCCCTTTTTGGAGGCTATGCGGATGGACAGCCAAATCAGCCAGCTCCTTGGAGGAAGTCAGGCTTTAAAGGCTGGCTGGACCCTCAGGAGCCACCTAAGCTCTGGAGAGCATGTCTCCAGGGGGAGAGGATGCCCATGAAGCTGGTGGCAGTCCTTCTCCCTGCCCCATGCTGAGTAAGGAGTGCTGCGAGGCAGGTAAGAAAGCAATGTGTATGGCTGCCTTTCAGAAGTGAAATGCTCCTGATATTGCTATAGCACCTTCTCCCGGCACAGGGTGGAGGTGACCTGACAGCAGGGCTCTCAGCACTGTGTTTATCCAGCACGACCCTTCAAACAGCAACCGCTTTTCTTGTACCATTTGGCCATAGACTTTTTGCCAAGACTTTTGTTTCAGCCTTCCATGGAAAGAAGTCCAAAAGGAGTAGTTGTGAAAAGAAAAACATTCTCGCCAACTGAGTCTCAATTATCACAGCAGCAGCCATATTCTTGTGTGTAAACTGTCTTTTTTTTAAAAAAAAACACACCAAAGTGCAAGAATTCTTTGGGGATTGTTACTGATGAAATCTCTTCTTTTCTTTAAAGAGTGATGGTCCTTAGGGAATTGTCATGATTTGTAAGAAAAGCAAGGTGTTGCAATGTAATGTAACATTATGATTTAAATGTGATACTGTCTGATTATCATTTCTCTTAAGTGCTGAATCTCCAGTACCTTTTTCTGCACACTCCTAAGAAACCTAACACACACAAAATTCTCCAAAAGACAGAAGTGATGCTTCTGCATTAAAGTGATATCTTTGGACTTCATAAATTTGATTGCAAATATAATTCTAAACATGACACTATTTATGCTGGAAATATAAAAATAAATATTTTCAGTTATTTTCAAGTCTGTAAATCAAAGTCCTGAATGGAGTCTTCACCAGCAGCTTTTCTGGTCTTATTGCTTGTATCTGAATCTTCGCTATTTGGTCAGAAGGAATTATCTGTGTCAACATTAAAAAAAAAGAAAAAAAAAAGAAAGAAAGAAAGAAAAAAAAGAATATTTCTTCTTTTGATGAAGTAAAACCATTTAAAGTTGGATGACATGAATCAATGTGGACAGTAAGAGACTTCTTCAACTAAAGAAGGATGTATTGATTCCTGAATATGCAATGTCTTTGACTTTGTCTGGAAGGGCGTTTCCTTGGTCAAGAAGACCAGGTCCTTTCACTGATTACATATTATCCCTTCTGCTCTTCCATACGTCTAATTATTCTTACAATTAAAATAGATTGCATGATCTTTCATCTAAATCTTTCTCCTTAAGAAAAAGAGAATTTAAACCTTAATTTATGAACTCTGATCTTATTAACCTTTTGTTTCGATTTGCTTCTCTGCCTTGATCTTGTAAACAGGCTATTATACTTTCTACAGATTTATTCAGTATGTGCTATTTCAAGGCACTCCAAAAACTAAAGCTCACCTGCACAACCTAAACTAAACGTTTTCTCTCTTCTGCATCCTTGTTTAGTGTTCTGGGTCCCATAATTTGCTCCAAACCTTAGGAAAAAAAAATCATTAAGCAATCTCTGTTAATAAATAGAAACTTTGTTGTCTTTTGCCAGTGGTTTCTCCAGCAATCCTTTTCTGTCCAGAGCACACGGCTATTCTCTCTTTTGCCTCTTCCCAAAGGAATTTGTGCTCTCCATTCCTGCTGGCATTTCTTCAGACACACTTTGTTTTCTTTGTCTCTGCTATTTCCATCAGCCGGATTGTCTTTATTTCCTTTTTTCCCCCACTGCCTTTATTCCTTTCCTCCTCCTATAGACACCAGGACCTTAGTTTTTAAAAATCAGTCATGCTGCTCCTTTTCCTCCCTTGTTTTTACCATCTTATTTCTTCATCTCAGTTTACAAATGCGCTGTCCTCCATTCTTCGTTCCTTTTATTGCAGTCTCGTTTCTTCTTCCTTCCCTTTAATTTTCTAGGATTCTACCTTGTTCTCTATCTCAGACGTTATTATTGCCCTGGATTCCCCTCCTTCTGAAATGCCACATCTGCCTTTGGCTGCTGATGGGCACTTCTATTTTCATTCTCCTGCCTGTACTCAAGATGAGGGGAGATATTTCCCAAGGATGCATAGCTACTTCTCTCAGGAGCAAAAGCTGCATGGAATTTAGATTTTTTTTTTTTTTTTCCCTTCTCATTGAACACATCCTACCCATGAATTTTCAGAAGAGGCCAGTTCCTTCCTCTGTGAGTTAGAAACCTGCAGCCTGTGCAGGGTTTGGTGTTGTGAGGCAGCACCACATAATTTCTCATAGCTGTCCCAAGGCTTGCTGAGCTGTCTGCTCTCTTAAGCTCGGAGGACTGTTGGGACTGTCCTATCTGCTGCTCAGTGGGAGCCCTACATTAACTGCTATTTACCACCTTTTTTAAAAACTTTTTTTGATTCCTTAGGAGTCTGGAGACTCTTTCCATTTGCTGGGAGAAATTAAGCAGCATTACTGGTGTCAACTCGGAGTTTGCTGAAGGCTGTGGGATTTTGTGGAGGTCAAAGAGTAGCAGCTCACAAGTAGTGTCCCTTGTGGGATAGGGAGCTAGGTATCTCCAAAAGAAGTTCAGGACTATGCAAAGATAGAAAATGTTCTATATTGTAAGATGGGATTTTTGTAATTTCTCTGCTTACAAAGCTTGTTTTGTAAACTTAGTTATCTTATGCAAAGGAAAAGTGGAGAAGGGATGGTTGGTTGGTTTGTTGTTTTTTAAATTTTTTTTTAAAATAAATTCCAGAAGGTAGGTGCAAATAAAATCAGAGACTTCAGGACTAATAAGAAGGCAAAATAAAAAGGATTTTTTTGCAAGAAGAAGAAACAAACAACAGTCCAAGCCACAGGTGCTTTCAGTAACATGGGAGCTCCAGGTGAAGGCACCATCAAGGACACAGCTAGGAAAATTAGTCTACTTTGACTCAGTGGTAACTGAATTCGCCATTAGTAGTCGGCCTTTGGTCTTACCTCACCCAACTATGAAAATAAAAAGCCCATGCTCCAACATGTGCAAAGGGCTGGATGGATGGAGAGAAGTGCTGTGATTTCTCTCTGTGCAATACTGTAAGGCTAGAGTTCTGCAGGCTGTGTTAAAAAGGTTGGACTGAAAATACAAACCCGAATATATATGCAGGAGGCATAGCCATGCTGGATGGGAGAATTTTTCAACTGTTGATTCATTTAAAATATGCCACAAAAAAGGTCATTAATACAATGAGGAATCACGTTTTTTTCCCCGCTGCTCACTATTTTCTTTCTTTCTTTGTTTTCTTTCTTACTTTAATTCTGTTATTTTCTTTTCATAGTTGCTAGTTACAAATTCTTTCATACCAACCTGGTAAGAAAGGTTGGTACAAACCAAACCAACCTGCCCAAACAGTCCTGGTTTGGGGATCAACAATTATCTTTCATCAATTATCATTGTATTGGTATGCTGTAAAGCTTAGTAGTTTGTTTTTTCTTTTATTTCCAATGGCTGCGCACGGTCTTTTCACACAGTTTTGGTTGCACCAGTGAAAATCCAGGATGACCAGGTCATTAAGTAGTGACCTGACACACACCCCCACATAGACACACATCAACGTACATGTATATGTATATAATTTTTTACGGGAAGCCAAGCAGGATGCCGTCCATATTCCTTCTGAGGGAACAGAAGTTAATTTGTAGGTTGGTGAGAGAGAGCTTGTGACACTGCACTCCATTTCACATCAAGAGACATTAACTTGAAATTACTGTTTCCAAGGGAAACACTTATGACTCAAAGCATTAATTTGCATTAGCCCACAATAAGGCTAGCCTGTAAATTGAGTTATTGAAAATAACTCGCAACCATAGCACCAAGGAAGGAATTAACTAGGAATGTTTTCCTATAAACATAAGCTGATATTTTTTTCCAGGTAGTTAAAATACTAAAAGTGTGCAAAATGTAATCAATTTAGTTTTCGAGTAAAGTCATTATTTAACAAATTGTCACTATAGAAGTAATCAGTTTGGATAAATTTGCATTGGCTGGGTTTTACCTCCTCACTTTTTAGTTTCATGTGAACAGCCTATTAAAACCCATGGTTTCGGACAAGCTCTACATTTTTCTCTTACAGCTGTGAGGACAATGGTCATTCTTTACAAATTTAGTTCAAGGTAATGTGATGTTCCACCCAATCTGGCAGAAAGATTTATAACTTAGCAACTGGGGGCTAAATTTCTGTGTTGTAAGCAAGTCTGGTCTCAGGCAAATTTCACCTCTTTTGAGCATCATAAAGATTATTTAGAAAAATCTCCATGAAATATGCTGTTTACCCTTCGTGTTCTCCTATGATAACCACCCAAAGCGAGTTAACAATCAGCAGTATTAATAACTGAAATCTACACCAGATAAATTATTCTAAATTGTTACTGATTACCAGTTGCACATGTACCACCACTGTTTTAAATACCGGGTGAGCCCACTTTCTCCCGAGTAAACATAGTCAAGAAGGTCCAATTTTGCCAATTCTCACTCAAGTTTCCATCCTCACTCAGCGTCATAGCTTTGATACAAGAATAGGATGCTTGCAAACTTTCTTTTCTTATAAAAGCTTATCTTTCTTTTCAGGAGCCACCCAGACTAGTACCGCAGAGAGGAAATGCAGATGCCCCTGCCCCCCATGTAGGCATGCCCCATCCCTGCATATATGGCTATGCAAAAGGCACACACCTATCCAGTTGCCTTTTGGCCCTCTCCAAACACCCTTCCAATTTATTAGAAGTTACTCTGGAAGAGGAGAGAGGAAAACAGTAAGGACTAATTTTCCAGACTAAGAATCTTTAAATCCAGATGCTCTCCCCTTGTATCCCATTACCATCTGCACCTGTCCTTGCACTGCAGCAGCAATCCTTTTGTTTCCTTCCTTTTTTCTTCAAACTGAACAACAAACTTCCAAATCCAGCAGCACAGACATAGTACGGTGGGGCAGTGAAGCACCTATGAGTTTGTCCAAAAGGCATAGCCTGGAAGGAAACTGATATACCAGTATATGAAATGATTTCCTCTTCCCCATGGAAATGTGGTACCTGTGTAACTGAAGGTTCACCCTCTGGGCTGGAGAGGGTGAAGCTAACCTGCTGAGCTACCCCAGCAGATGAAGGATCAATGTATCTCTGAATTACAGGCACGGCTTTTCTAGATTAGACACAGGATGTCTGGTTTTCTACTTACACACCCATATGTTAAATAATATGATATATATAAAAGGCAGGTGACAATGTTGTATGTGTAGGTGAAGAGCATTAATAAAGAAGCAGGCTTGAGGCTCGTCGTTTCCCGTACGTACTGTGTATTTTTCATGGAGTGGAGCATTGCACTGTGGTGCCTTACCCCTGCCCCTCTTACATCCCGTATTCTATCTGCCTGCCATGCCCAACAGGGCACCCCGCCGTGTATCTCTCAATTGCTTCTCATGAGTAAGGACATTATTTTTGATCCAAACTAATATGTAATTATCTATTTCAGAATGTTTTATTAGGAATTAGGACCCTTTTTATATTTTAACCAAACATATTCATTTCACAGCATGTTAAAAATCATTTTCTCTCTCCTAACTGTGTTTATCCTTTCTCTGTAATATTTCACAGCTGAAGTCCTTTTCTAAGAGAGCTTGAAAAATATTGTCTGGTTTTATTTTTTTTAAATTGAGCATATATGGACAAAATCTGTCCTCTCCTTTCTTGTCCTTAGCATTCTAAAATGTACCTGTGTTCAAATATTAAGAAATAAAACAAATATAAATTATGCATTTTCCAAGTTAATTTAAAATGCATTATGCACCGCTTTGTTCTCTGGAATTAGTATTATTAAGGGGACAGATCTGTATGGATTAATTTTGAGTCAGTTTATTCACTTCTTTGTAATTCAGTGGCAAGGATTTCTGTCCCCAGGCATCAAATTAAAATTTTTACTGTAAGTAACACATACACAATATGGACCTCTTTGTATTGTTTCTTTGTTTTTCTATCAGACAGCATATTTACATATTGTATTATTTCACAAAACCACCTCTTTCAAAGTAAACAAAACTTCCCTCCCCCCTTCTTGAAAATTATTTTAATGTTCCCACTTTCACTGTACCCAACTGGCACCTAGTTCTAGTTTCAAGGGTTTTTACCCTTTCCACCAATAATCATATAATATTTAGCTGTGTCTTCCCCAAGTTCTATCACAAGCTGAATAACCATCCAGCTTCTCTTTTCTTCCAGATATTTTTGGTGGTGTTTGAACTGCTTCTTTATGATTTTCTTTAAAAAAAACCAGGCTATTCAATAATAATTTTAAAATATCGTTTTATTGTAATAATTCTTTGCACTTACATGTTTTAAATCTTTATTTTTCCCTAAACTGAGCAAGAAAATAGAGTCTGCTTTCTTAATTAGTCTTCTTTAAACAAAATATCCTTTCATATGCACTAATAAAGACTAAGGATCATTTCTCTCTTGTTTAAATAACTGCTTGCTGTAGTATAAAATTGTAAGAGACATGATGCAGATCAAGATGCTGGCTTGAAGTGGAGAAGAGGAACAAGCAGTGCAATAATAAGCAGATTTTAATGATTTACTATAAATCAGCATTTTTGCCCTGTCAGTGAGATTGAAGAGGCAGACAGCTCCTCACATGTCTGCCTAGCAAATGTCTTCCTGATGAATCATGTGCTCTGAATCACTGATCACAACATTCAAACAGCACATCCAAATAATGAGGAAAACATATACACAGCATTCTTACGGCTAGTCTAAAACTGCAGGAATATGTGTTTTTAGTGGTGTGGTAGTTAAACCCCTACATTGATACTGTGTCTGTTCAGTGGAGGGTAATATAAGGTTAACTATTGATGCCCTAGCTTTGCTTCCACTCGTTAAACTGATGGTGAAAATCTAATCTTTACGTACTCTGAAGGAAAAAAGAAGGCAAAACTGCATTATAACGTATATTTTTAAATATTTTCCAACAGGGAAATGCATCACCTACTTATTGAGAGAAACATTATTGCCATTAATTAGAAAACTACCAAGGCTAGTGTTTTATGTACAGGGTAGTTCAGATGACCATTGTTAATAATTTCAGTTGATTACTAAGATGCTAGTGGTTATAAAGTATTATACATTGCATGCCATAACATACACTGCTCCTCCTCACAATCCTGACAATGGTTTCAGGTAACCAAATAATTGTCATTAAATTCTCCTGCAATGGTGGGGTGTCACTGAACCAAGTTCTCCACAGCAAAACTCACAGGTTTTTAAGGATGTCTTGGACATAGTGAAGACTCTGTGGGGGTGAATGGAATGAGGTGCAGCCCCAAAAACTCTGGGAGAATTAAGGAATGAACTGCAGAGTGGGGTCTAGTCTCAGCCTTCTCAGGCAACACTCCCATGAGCAGTAGTGGGACTTCAAGGCGTTAGACAAAACTTCCCTGAGTAAAAATGGGAGCTGACCCACCTCGCCCCCTTGGGTTCAAGAAGGCCAATAATTTGCCCAGCAGAAATTACTGTGGTAATTGTGTTCCTCACTTGCAGGAGATGCTCTGGTGAGACTTTCACACCGCTGCAGCTGAGCGAGGGTAAGCCCATTTGCAGGTCAGCTCAGAGGATCTCATCCTGCAGCTCGCTCTCTTGGCTGCTTGTGGATAAAATGAGGACTTCAGCTTCCAGCAGTTTCTGTCCTTTAACCTTTTATTAACACCATCATTTATTCAGCAAACAGTTATGAAAGAAATAATTTTGTGTTAGTAGGAACCTTGGATTTAGAGACTTAAAAAAAAAAAAAAGATTATTCCAAGTTTGGTTGCGGTGATCTTTTGAAAAATAGTAACTTGTAGTTTTGCAGACTGTAACTTTTGCATTTATTACTAATTTTCTGCACTGCTCTAAACACACTGTGCACATTTAGTTTAAAATGTGTTGGTACCATTTATGTACATAGTATTTGCAGTTCAAGTCCTCCTTATGCAGACTTAGTAAAAGGTTTTTCCTGGGGATCGTGCAGGTGAGCTGACACTAGAAATCCACTGATGGTTTCTCCTCCGTGTCCCTGTATCCTGCTACCCATTTGATGCAGAATCAAAATATGTGTTTTTGCAAGGAGCTGCTGTCCATTGTTTGAAGACATGAAATTCAAAGTTCTCATCTTTTCTGGTTTGCATTCAAGGGAAAAAATAATAATGGGCTTTTAAAACAATAAAATGTCAATGTATTTTAAACATGACCATGTCAGGCTCAAAAATGTTTTTCAAAAGCATATCCATTTGTTTAATTTGAATAAGAACATACTTAATTTCATGGTCATTTGGTTAAAGCAGTTATTTTTATTAATGTGTTATTGAGCTAGAAGCTGAGGGCACTGGTCAGTTTGCTACTGTATAACTCATTCGCTTGGAGAATGAAGTCTCGCAGTACAAAGGGGAAAACTCGTATGTGCTATTTAGGCATCACAATGGTATATTTGATCTGTGTTCTTATTTTATTCAAAGTAAGGAGGGGGAAAAAACAAAATGCTCAGACTGCTGATTTCTGCAGAAAAAATCTGCAAATGAACTGTTCTATTAGCACAAATGTACAAAAGTCTTTAGAACCTCTCTCTTCAAAAGCATAATTAGGTATTTATTTCAGACATACTAACATCTTTGCAGTAGCTAATAAGATGCAGCCCATTTGAATATTAATATAATAAATGATTAAATTAAACAGCAAGATTCAGACTCAGAAATAGCCTTTATAGGTCCCAGGGGGTCACTAAAACTGTATTCCATTTCTTCCTACAGTTAACATAGTACAAGGGACATGAATGCGTAAAGCAATATTTGTCTTATGAAACATGGAGTTTTATATTGTGCTATTCAGTTTTATTACTCCACAGTTTGAAGCTGAGGCCTGTGATGAAGTCACCATGCTGGGACCCAACAGCAACTCTTCCTGTTTCAGTGCTTTTTGGCATCAAAGTGACGCATCACTGCTTTGGCAGAGGCAAACCTAGTGGCAGGCTACATATAAATAGGTTAACAATGTTGGCATATGATGAACTAATAACAACACACACACACACAAGTTGTTGTGAAGTAGATGGCTGAGGAATTTTTAATCTGTACATTATTATGTATTTATTATTAATAATATGCACCCAATAATGTGCAGAATTAATATCAACAGCATGAGGATGATAGGTTGGGCTTATTTTTTTTCCCCTGTATGCCAGATAAAAGAAAAATAGGCAAAGTAGGCAATTATAATTGGCCATTATTCCAATAAAGGTGTTTCCCTTCTCAAATTAGTCCATGAAAACTGCACACTATCCAAATCCCATGAACCTGAGAGGTGTTAATAAACATCTGGTCATGGTTTTTGCTTAATTAGCAATCCTTAGTTGGGACTGAAGTCTGTTTATGTAAAACAAAACACACATACACGCACGCACATGCGCGCGCACACACTCTCTCTCCACTACCCCCCCGCAACGATAACAAAAAAAGAGAGGTTTTTGTTCTGTGAGCCACAGCCCTTCAGCAGTCCAAACCAGCTTCTTGTAAGTGCTCGGTGGGAGAATTGGATTTTTAAGTCTTATCATTTGTCAACACAGCAGAATAAAATGAAAGCTATTTGGATTTGTCTGTTTCTGTTCGTTTTACCAGACTAATGTCACCTCAATCAGACCTACAAAATCCCCGTATTTTATTGGAAACAAAATTACCATTTTTAAATGCAAAAAGAAATTGCATACTTACTACAGGTTACTGAAAAATGCCATTTTATTATTCCTAGCATCCAAAATCTTACAGCACCATCTCTCTAAGGAGCAGCATTGGCAGGGAGGTAATGGATAAACATGCAACTGGGCTTACAAGACTATACTGTCTAAATTAGATAAAAGAAAAGTAGGAAGAAAACTCCAAGATAAGTGGTACAAAGTAAATCAAAACAAATCATCTTACCAAACTTTATTCGCATCTGATACCATTTTTAGAAATTAAGGTCAGTTTTGTGGAACTAATAGGGAGTTACACCTATATATCTTGGGCACCATGACAATGCTTGAGAGGAAGATTTATACACTATGGTTGCAGATGCAGAAGAAAGATATGAGAGATCAAATGGAAGTGCATGATAACAAATGAAAAATGGTCCCCACAGCCCATAAATTAATTGAGAAAAGAAGGTTGTCATTATTTGAACATGCTTTAAAATAAGGTATGGGGTCCAGATGGCAGAGAATAGATAGGCCAACAAAGTTTGAGTAATTGATGACTTAAAAATAAAACAAGATCTTAAAGAAATGAATCACGTTGGGAGAGTTAGAGGAGGAATATTAAATGAAAAAGCACAAAAACTCCTCGAAACTTCAGAGCAAAAATCAAAGTATAGGAAAACAGACACATTTTTTCATGAAGGATCTAAATAAATGTAAGCAATAAATATTTCAGGCAGTGATTGTATCCCCATTAAGGACACTTTTCCATTGTCATTTCATTAACCTATTCAGCTTTGTTTTCACAATTTTATTTCTCTTTTTTGTCGTCTAAGGTTTTTTTTAGGAATGAACTGAAAGAAATTAGCAAAGACTGCACTATAAAAATCACAGTTACCATTTCTGCTCCCATCACCGTTGTTAGCTCATAAGGTCACTGCGAAGAGCTCTTCGGTGAACAATGACATGCTTTCCAGAGCTTATTGTCTGCCTTTACAGTATCCGATTTCCAGCAACACAGCTTCTTGTGCTGGTTAAACCCAAACCCTTCCTTGCCTCATTTTCAGGTTAGCAGGGTCAGGCAGGTCAGGGAGGAAGTGACAACACTCGCATGGGTTTTAGTCCATGGTTTTTTCCCCTTGTTTTTCTTCCCCTTTCTCCATTCTTATTCTTTGGTCCCACACTGAAGGGGTGGGAGCGCATCCCTTTAAACACTACTTCAGTGTTATGCAATGCCAGGTAATAAATACATAAATTATGTACAATTTTATTAATTTTGCCTTTGAAATTGCACCCATCTATCCATAGAGGAGATGAAAACATCTATATGGGGGAGGGTGAGTGTGTCTGCAAGGGGGTTTGTGTGTGTATGTGTTCGCATATGTAGCCGCACTTTGTGTGTGTGTGTGTGTGTGTGTGCGCGCGCGCGCACGCGCGTGCGTATGCATGTGTGCATTTTCCATATTTATCGCTTTTCAGTACATTAGAGCATTTAGTACTTTGGAAGGCACTCATCCAAACAGAGCTCCATGTAAATGCACTGTGTACAAGCCAAGAAAGAACGGCTCCAGGCTGATAGAAACCTCAGAAGTATGTTAAATCATAGTACTCAACTGTTCCTCATTAGAACACTCCTCATTTCTTTTTTTTCCCTTCCACTTAAAAAAAGAAAAAATTTTCCTCAAAGCCACTTACTTCGATGCTGCACTCTAGGAGCATATTATGAATATTCAGATTGAAAATAGAGCACCATCTAATAACGTGGAACACAAAGAAGCCCTGAAATGTATTCAGCCTCTTATTTACATTGTTATGAGAGATATTGCATTATCAAACAATGACTCCATTCCACACTATATCCGTTACCCCTCACACTGGGCTCCTTGGGAAGTTATTATTGATGACAAAAATGCATCTAATGAGAGACTGCAGACTCGCTAAATGTATAGGTAAGCTATATTGCCTATAAGAAAGATAGCCCTAAAGGAAAAAACATCAAAGCCCAAGAGCTGATTTGTTCAGAAGTGCAACTGAGATGGGAAGAAAAGCAAACTTAGGGACCTTCCCATCATCGCACACAATGATGTCATTAAGGTACATTAATCTCAAAAAAAGATATATACAGGGAAACTAAAACATGACCCTCGGTGCGGAAGGCAAGCAAAAAGGCTTGAAAATATTCAGAAGGCAGAAATATACAGGCAACAAACATTTCAAGGGAAAGATAGTTGCCAGCAGGATTGATTTGAATACTCAAACTGGTGATTTATTTTTCATGCTTCTCATAAAAAGAAGAGATCTTTTTTTTCCCCTCCTCTCCCCCTTGCTCTCACTCACTCGTTCCCAGACGGTAGAAAGGATGGGATGAGGCTCGCCGTGCCCATTGAGCAATGGCTGCCCTTTCACAGACATCACAAATGAATGCAGGATGCTGGATAGACCAATTCAAACACTTTACCAGGAGTGTATCAAAAAATGGGATAATCCACATTCTTTGCATTTGTAACAGCAGAAAGGGAAAAGGGACAATTTCATTAAAAGTCCAGCCTCTGTAAAGAGAATGTTAAATAGTTTCATGCCCCAAACCCAAACTGCTTTGAATGCAAGTCCAGCTTTGCCCTTAACTGAAATGAAATTTCACAAATCCAGCTGTACATAGAGAAAGAAAATGAAAGACAAAATATTTACTCATGGACTCAATAGTGCCCTTTTTAAAAGGGAGGGGGTTAACTATTGATTTTTTAACAATATAAATTTAGCATATTTCACATGATCCATTACATTCCTTAGAACCATTAAGATGCAGTTTACATGATTTATTCAGAATAAGGTCCACTTTTAGCTATATTTAAGTCTCCTATTTGTTATTTAACATGTGTTTAATGTTTTCTGTCCCTGCTGTGCACAGCTGCAAGCTGCTATTTTTTGGCAATTTTTGTGACTGTGAAGTGATTTGTGTCTTTGAATCTCACCTTTCTATTCTACAGCCTGCTGTTTTGATTTTTTTCTAAACTTTAAGAAATAAGTTGCACTGTGTTATGACCTTTACTTCACTTCATGGAAGTAAACAAGAAGTCTAAAAGGACCATAAAAAAATCATGGCAGGTATCCTTATGGGGTAGATACAAGGACACATATGTAATTGATTTAGCATTTTGTGACACTGTAATTCAAAGCAGTTTAAGAAAAACCCTCTAAAAATCCAGTAATGACATAGGAACTACTAATTGAGTGCTGGCAAACATTTTACTCACCACTTACAGTCTAGGATATAAATCCTCCGTGGCAGGGAATCTTCCATATTGTACAACTTCATTAAGATTATTTCAGCTGATCTCAATTAGAGGAAATCTGACCAGAAAATAAGTTGTTATTATTGTACAATATATTTAAAATATCCTATTTATTTTTACCGTCATAAAGCAAACAGAGCATGACGTTGAAGTGCAACAGATAGATACAAATGATTGTGGGGAATTTTGTAGCAAAAAAATGGTCACGTCATAAGGATCTCGGTGTCTCAGTTGGCTTCCTGGATACAAAAGTTTTGAAAAGCAGTAATACTGAAGGATGGCAAAGCATGACAGCTATAGCAGTGTAATCGTCTTTTTTTTTTTTTTTGGTATTAAATGGGACTTTCCAAAACATGGCTATGAGCAATCATGAAAGTCTGCTGAAATGCAATGGATTAATCTCCAGTCACAGTATTTCTGTGCCATTGTTACAAACCCCATGCCCTGCACAGGGGACCCATGTACCTGCATGCTACAGCTGCCCCAGGACCTCCTGGTGCCTGCCCACTGGCAGGAGGCTGCCTGCCCTGCACGGAGCCCGCGCCGACCTCAGTGTGCCGTATTGCACTTAAGGCAGTCCCAGGCACTGGGCCAGACCCGATCCCCAGCCAGCTCCAACCACGACCAGACCCAAGCCCACCAGATGTGATCCCCTGCACCTTTCCCCACGAAGCTGCTCATGGCGTGCGCCCCAGTGGCCATATATCAGCGTGGCAGTAAGAGGCACCAAAGAAATACTTAATCACCAAATATTCACCTGTATGTCCCGAACTCCTTCAGATTGACAAGGCACTCCTACAGACACGTAAATACTGCTACCTAGTCCACTTACAGCTTTTCATACTGAGGTCAGCAGCCACACCACCCTGCCTGTGCTCAGCCTGCAGCAGTTGGCACAGCCTCCCCAGCATCCCTCGCCTTTTCATCTGAAGTTTTTCCTTTGGCCACCTCTTGATTTCGAGGAAATGAATCAGTATTTCTCTTGCAAATTAGAATCTACGTATAATTCATGGGCAATGAATGTGCAATGTTCATATAATGATCTAAAAAGGCAGTTAGCAGTGCATAATGCATATGCTGGTACATATTCCTTTTTTATGTGGAGTAAAATGGGAGTGCTTTGTGGTGTGCTGAAATCTCAGAGATGCGTGCCAGTGAGTCACTCTCTTTTTTGGAAGGTTCATATTCCGTATCACCAGTAAATATAAGGAAAGTGAAACACTGTTGGGTGTATTGGGGGTATTTGTTCTTGCTCTTTATGATATCTCTGGATAATTTCGGTGTCTATCAAACTGCTGCTTTAATTGATAGGAGAGCATTCCCCCTAACAATTTTAAGCAAATATAGTAGGTAAAAATGCCTGTGTCAATTTGAATACATTTACCTTTAAGTGGCAAACTTAGTAACTTCATTCATCTGATTTTAATGAAAATGCACTGCTATATGACTTTAAAAAAAAAAAAAGTAAAATATACCAGTTATTACTGTTTGATATATGTTCCCCATCCTTTTATAGGATCTATAAGAGAAAGCCATGTTGAAACAGTTTAATGCAATGCCTTTAACTTATCTAAACCACGTTCAACTGACTGCACTGGGAAAATTGAATCTTTTCCTCACAATCTTAGTGACATGAAAAATATATAATACAGTAAATGATTAATGCAGTTATAAACTATACCTGAGATAAGATTTAAGTATTCATATTTCTATCATGTTAATACAACACGATAAACCCATGAAGCAAACTTGACCATAGCATTTGTTATTCTGTCCAGTGTTCAATTATTCTTTGTCCAAATACAATTTAGGAGCTTGCTAGAATACATTCTCTGGGTACGAAGCATTATGTGCTACAGTGAGATAATCAAAGCAGTGGTCAGCAACTGTAGACCTCGATCCAGTATACGCAGAGCTGCAAAATCAAAGGAAGCCCAGAATATAACCACATGCAGATTTTTATTTTGGTTGTCCAACATATGTCATTTACATGTGAAAACATTATTTTTCTTTGCTTCTCTAACATTTCACTCAAAGCTTTATATTTTTAGGTAACCTAAATTGATGTAATCACAGATGTGCTTAGCAACTACCAAATGCAATTTCAAACCACATTTCTTTAATAACCAACCTCTTCTTCTAATTTTTGCCGTGAGGGTCAAATTCTGCCCATGGGAAACACATGTATACAACTCTGAATGATACCAAGAGAAAAAATGAGCCCACAGTGATGACCACTTTGATGCTGTCATGGGCATTTTATTACAAGGATCTTGTGCCTCCACGTAAATAATAACCAACTGTACTGTAGACAGGCAGCATGCCTAGCAGGGAAAGCACAAAGCTGGGAGACAGGATGGGAAATCTGTGGATCTGTCTTGGCCAGTATCTTTGCAGTTGGTTACTTGAGGTCTCAACTTTCCCTTTTGCAAAATGACTATAAAACTTCATTCTCAGAGGGGCATTTGTACCCTTGAATGAAAGGTGAGTTAATTTTGAAATTAGATCAGATAGTAAATAAAGTGATGAAGGTATTTTACAGGTTTAACGTAGCTTTGAGTGAGGGGTTGGAGTAGACAACATCCAGAGGTCCTGTCCAACCTGAAGTATTCTATTATGCAATGACTGCAGCCCTTGGCAGCACTGCTTTTAAAATACCTGCCATTCTGAGCCCTTGTCCTACAACTCCAGCCACTAACTCACCATCCATGCACATGGACACCCCACATGTATCTCATGCTGCGGTGACCCACTTTAACCAGCCATGTGTAGACTGGAGTCTCCTCAGGGCCAGCTGAAAATTCCCTTGAGCCCTCTGAAAGGGTGGTGGTTTCTGAGTTGGAATCGGTGGTAAAAGCTAGAGGTTCCTTTAAGAGTTACTCAGAAAATAATGCTGAAGATGAGCATGATTTAATAATAATAAAAAAAAAATTTTGTCAAAGCTTTCACTGAAAAATTAAATTGCCAAGAGTTTTTCTGTTTTATTTGCCCCCCAACTCAGCTGTCAGCTGAAGAGCTTTTGATGAAAACATATTTTTGAAATGAGTATAGAAGGCAGCTGGGACGGCCAGGCAAGGCCCTTTGCTAAGCTAATCTGTCACTGACTAAGGTTTAGATGGGCAAGCATTCAGGATGATCCGAGGTTTGCCTAGCTTTCAGAACGATAGGTAAACTTAATAGCCATATTTTAAATAATACTGCTAAACTATATCACATTGCAAATATGCTCTGTAATCAAAAGAGGGAAAAAAAAAAAAAAAAAGCAAGGAGCTGGCAGAATTAGAATAGAATACAATACACCTCTCTGGGTGGAGTTATTTTATTTTCCCAAAAGGAGCCACAAGATCTTCTTTAATTGAATAGGCCTTAAGAACGCAAACAGCATCAAAAATTATAAGCAGAAATTAAATACTTCCCACTACTTGTTTAAAATTTGAGTATGCTGTAATAATTCTTTATTTCCATGACACTAATTTTATGGGCTCTTTCACTTTCTATTTGATCAAAACTTCTGCATGTAATAGTTAACCAGCATTTCAAACAAGAAATCATGTAGGACTGTATATATACCAGGATACTCACTGTTGTAGTGGTAATACTAGTAACAGGACATTTTTGCTTAAGAATGAAAAAGCTGACACTGTTGGGTGGCCCTAGCAGACAGACACCATTATTGCTCTGATAAAACGTGGTGCAATATGCAGCTGTTTAATTAGGTATTGACATAAGCATTTGCCTCTATAGGCACTGATAGTAAATCCATTTGCATTTTTGTGTATGTACTTTCATGTGTATATGTAAATCCGACCTGCAATAAATATTTAATTTCTTTCAGGCTTTCCTGATTTACTTTCATGCCCGTTGCAAAAATTCCAGAAACACAAATGGTTTCCTTTCATGAACAAGATACGTCAAGTGTCTTCCTTTTTGTAGCACATTTACATTTCTCAGGTTTTCTAGCTTGGTTTGTGCTACTCTTAGTAATGCAAACTCTTGCATAGAGACTTAATGTCCTCACAGCAATCTTACAACAATTTCAAAACATGCCTATGGTAATCCTATTATCACACAAGCTTGCAATGACAAAATGATCTCAGTGCAAGTCTGCAGTGACCCTCTGGAAGGCAATACCATTATAATGTGAGATTATACAGGTAAAATGAATTCAGTGAAAACACACACTGTGTTTGAATTTCAGTGTGGAGCCCTGATGAAATGATAAAATCAAGTTCACCTTTATGCTACATTATGTTTATGTTAAGTGCAAGGATAAGACAGGAGGAGCTGTGCTCAAAAAAAGTGTAGCAAGAGTGGTGTAAAATACAAAGGGCTTCAAGTAGATCCAGAATGGAAGTCCAACCAGTTTGCCAAAAAGAGCTCATAGATTCATTCAAGTGTGACAGTCTAGGAGGGGTGCAATGGTAATGCCCAGCAGGTCAGGCACCCGTCCAGTGACGGAGCCCAACACCTGCTCTGCTACGCAGCCGTGTCACCTCCCTGTCTGTGGCCACACGAGGCACCTTCCTCAGCATCTGTGAAGACCCCTTATCCTAAGCCATTTTAAGCCTTCCACCAACACGTTAATGATTACTGTTTATCATGTCCTCCAATACTCAAAAGGGCAATGCAAAATCAGCACTAATTCATTAATTTATTAATTAAAAGAGCAGAGAGGAATACATGAGCAGCCTCCAGAAATGGTCATGCAGAAGCGCACTCTCCATAAAACTCTTTGGCCCCCACCTCCTCCTGCACGAGCAGAACAGACCCAAAGGTTGGAGCCCCATTCAGTGTCTTTGGTCAAGGATGTAGGGATCTTTCCTCCAGGGAAACAGAGATGCTTCCCTACCCCTGATTTAGATTTTTATCCAGCTTAACACAGTTATCATTACACCACTGTCACGCAGTAAATTAATGGGGGGCATCTGGGCACTGCTGAGGCAAAAGGAGATTTTGCTGGACTGGCTTACAGCATGAATGGGTGAAGTGAGCCTCCAGGCTGGTGGCGTAGCCTCGGCAGTGCCGGCGCCCCTGGGGAGCCACCCCGGCTTTTGGGGCCTCTTTGTCAGATGTGTAGGAAACGCAAATGCATGGTGCAATATTTTGGCCAGTGATGGGTGGAATCAATCTCACCCAGCATTAAATATGTAAAGTCAGGTATCTAACCTGCACTAGTCACTAAGCTACATCTTTTTTTTATAATCAGTGGAGACTATAAATGCAATTCATTTGACCAGCGCTAAGACTCTGTCTTAGCACGAACCACCCTTTTTCACTCCACTGACTTTAAAGGGTAACTAGCTCAGACTTAATTGTCTAACTTGTAGACATCAAAGTCAAGGAAGATGAATATTATCTACCCAATATTCCATGCATGTCAAACTGAAATGAGCAAAAAATAAGGAGAGACTAGTCAAACTATTTCCCCTTTTGATAATTAGGAACCGTAAGATGTTTACTTACAGAATATGCTTTTCAGAAATAACTTAAATAAATCTGTGAAGCTGTCAACTATTGCAGATGTTTTGTATCTACATCTGTAGGGATTTCATAACACTTATTAAAAACCTTCACACATCTAGCTTGGGAAAGCCCTTCTGGATGAAAAGGTGGTTTCCAGGGATAGCCTATTCGCTTCAAGTTTTTCTAATATTTTTTGGGTTGGAAAGTATGATTTTTCTGCTTTGAACCTGAGCTGTCTATGTAGTCTTGAAGTAAACAGAGAGGGAGAGTCCATGATCCTTAATAGTATAATTGAGAATCATCTGGCATCAGTGGTGTCATATCTGGGATGAGCCATTGCAAGTCCCCCACAATCTGTCTTACAGGTAACAGTTGCATGAGAGACTCCAGGAGAGTTCCCTGTGTGTCATTAGCCCCCTCTGAAGGGAAGATGAATTGGAGGTATTTAAGGAGTGTGGCTCAAGACTTGACAGATTCAAGTTTATAAAGAACAGGCCAAACAAAGTCCCAGTTCCTCACATCCCAGTAATTTTCCCAGCCAACCAACACACAGCAGTAAGGGAAAATCAAGGAAAGCTTTCCTATGTTATTGCTTTTACAAGTGTCTCAAAGTGATTGACAGCGTTCATATTCTCATTATGGCATCTGCAGATAATGAGGTATCTAGGCACAGGGATATCCACTGCTTGAGCATGCCAGGAATATTATCACTGACGTTTGAGCAAAAACATTGCAATTCCACACAATACCTCTACATCTTAGAAACGTCAAAACACAGCCAGATGCTGGAGCCATGGCTGCTGAAATCACATGGGTTAGCTGGTATCTCTTGAAAGAATTATTATAGATGTAAGGTATCTATTTAGCGAGTCAGGACTGTGGGTTTTAATTCTGCAGATAAGAGCAGGTTCCCCCCAGAATTTAGAGACTCTCTTCCCTTCCTCCTTTTGAAATCTTCATCATTTTCTATAAACAAGGCTCAAGAATTGTCTCAAGTGCTGTGAGGAAGAACTTTCTGAGTCAAGGAAGGAGTCTTATGTTTCTAAGCTGTATGGTAGCTAAAGCAACTCACTCTGAAGGAAGGCTGCAGAAAACATGCAGCCTCAGACAGCTGAGATGGTCCTGTGACTGATGGCTCAGGACTAACTCTGCCACCTACCTACTGGAGTGTGACCTTTGGCTTGTTACTTTGCCACAGTGCCGCTCTCCTGCCACTGGTGCACATCATCCAGTTAGCTGTCAGCCTCCAAGCCGCGTGTCCTTCACCCTGAGTCTGAGATGGAAGGGAGGGGCAGACAGACAGATACAAACCACACATGAGGTGTGCATGTCTGTGACTGAACTGCAGGAGGTGTCTTACAGGTTCAGCTTCTAAATACGATAAGGTGAAGAACAAGGTTTGAAATCTGGAAATTAGGCACAGAAACTCCTTTAGAATTCTGTTGTTGGAAGGCATGGAGGTCACGTCTAGGAAATGCAGCACTAGCAATGTCAACAGGGCTGCTCCAGCTGTGCCGGGCAGTGCGCTGCCTGCTGGGGACACCCACTGGGTTCCAGGCACGGGCGCACTGAGTGAGCAAGCTACTCTACCCTGCTCCTGTGAAAATGCTCTGAATACATAAGAGGTTTACACCAAATAATCAATGGAGCAATGCTGGAAATGCACGTCGTCTTCCTTTCCTTCCTCCCTCCCTTCACTGCTGACTATAGAGATGAAGAGGGCACTGCCAACACCGACTCCTGCCTTTCCCCTTGAGTTGTGTGAGATGCTGATGCTGGGACATGTGCCTTTACCAGCTTCATCTTCCCCATCGCCACCAAGTGTTTTTATTGCCTTGGCAGAATCTCTATGTCTTTTTCTTGTCTTTGAACACAGGTCTGGCATGGGTGACCTTAGGATAGGAAGCAAGCACTGAGTCTCCTTAAGAGGAACAGATGTCCTTAGCCTGAAAGAAAGCAAGCAAGCTTTCACACATATAACACAAAGAAAGGATGTGTCCACATGTCTTTGGACATTAGATCTCCTTTTTTCCCCCACCATGCTTCTGCTGTTTGACCCTTGTCCCAGCTAAAAGCACAAGGCATGTAAGGTTCAAACTAATATTCTCAGTCCTGCTGCTGCAATACCCAGTGATCCTCAACAGCCTTGTAGTCATACAGCCTGCGTGGGGACGCCTATGAGCAAACACAAGGAGATTTGCAGAAGGCCTTCATACAAAACTAGACTGAGTATGCGTAGGGTCAATATACAGCATTCATTGGTGCGCCTTCCATCTAAAGAAATTGTTTCTCCAGCTGGATATCAAAACTTCAGTCAAATGCCCTGTAAAGATGAAGTGCTTTAAAAAAATCACCGTGGCTAAAGAAAGGATAGTAAAAGTGCTGAGACTGATTGCTATTCCTTGGTGTCACCCATAAGCTAAATTGCAGCAGGGGTACTGAAATGAAAATGTACCCCAGGACATTGGATTAGGGTTTGTACTCGTTTAAAAGATTTCTTACAAAAAAAATCAGTATTAAAAACTCTAAACCTTTCCTAGATAACAGTACAAAAGAATCTCACAGCAATAGGTTATTAAATCCACATAATATTGTATGCCAATATTTCTAAGGTGTGGGTTTTTTTTTTTTCCCAAAAATCTGAAAAATCACCAAGTGTCCAAATGAAAACTACAGAAGGATTTATAATGTTCAGGAAATAAAAGCAATGTGCTCTGACAGGTCAGACAACTGCCTAAGATGTAGTCTTTTTTGCTAAATACTAAATAAGCCTTCTTCAATTATGACAAGAGGAAGGTCTTGTGGTTAGGACACCTTGTGAAATGTGAGAAGTTTCAGTTCAATGTGTTGCTCCACCGCAGCCTCCGAGTGCAACTTCGGTCCTACCGTTTACCCTCTGTTTCTCATCTGCAAACTGGAAATGTGACTCCCTTGGCCCGGCTGCTCTAATAAGGCAGCGGCTGTGCTCCCTCCACACATAGCATGGTAGATCCTGATGTTGGTGAGGTCTCCATGTCTGGCTATAATGCAGAAAATAACTAATAAAATGAGGGAGTAATATTTTTCAAAATTACAGGAGAATTCAGTCAAACAAATACCAGAAGCATTAATCAATTACATTTCTAGCACCAGTCTGGAAATGTACTATACTTCTGTTAGAATTGGTCTACCTTATGAAAATAATAAATCCTACATTTTCATGAGGGTTTTTTTTTTTTTTCTTTCCTCCACATGCTTAGAGAGTTCTTATTATGCTTTGTCACCAAGCACCACACTAAATGTTGAGCCCTTTCTTCAGGTTGTAGCTAAAAGGGAAGAAAATAATGATGTCTCATATTGACAGCTGTCGGAGGGATATGTGCAAATCAAAAAGCTTTCTGGAAAACCCAGTGTACAAAATGCTTGACCCAGTTGTCATTACTTCTGCCTGGCCCAGCCACTACCTTGTACACTGGGAGCCTACTCCCACACTGGCTGATGCAGAGGCAGTGTGGGACAGGCGGCGAGAGACAGAGCAGGGCAGCTGCAAATGAAAATCACCCTGGGGAGGGTTACAACTAGATAAAGTTTTCGACAATAAGATTCCAGAGACTGCTGACTGGAGAAAAGCTCAATATTTTAGTCTCAGTACAAATTTGCTTCAATCTTATACAACTCCCATGCAGCAGCATCCACAGCTGCATGCTGTAAACAACAAACAAATCTATTTCCATCAGCCCTGCTGATGCTATGAGAAAAGTGCCTGAGCATAAGACATGCACAGATGTAGAGTCTCACCTGAGCCTAGTGTTGCCCTCCATTTGGCCCCTCTAACTTAATATCGTTGTTACAAAGCTATTGGTCTCCTGGTAGCGAGCTGGCTCAATGCAGAGCCTCTTCTTCCAGCTAATCTGACAACTCCGATCCAAGAAGCATCAAGGGCCCAATTAAGAAGACACATCTTATCAAGGAGCTTATTTTGCATAACAGAATACAAATGACGAATAAAAATTTAATGTTTAATAACTTAGTACAAAGAGGGCTGTTGATATAGAATGCCTGGAATTTTTATGGCGGCTGTCAGACTTGTGATAAAACTGTTATATAGGAACACTTGGCAAAAAACAGCGTAGAATTTTTCAGTAATGGTGTGTGCATGATATTGCATTAATTCTTGATAGGAAAGTAACTGTAAGCCTGGGAATCAGCCAGTTTGAGTTTCACTGTAAGATGATTTTTTTTTTTTTTTTGAAGGACATCTAAATACATTTTAATGAAGAGTTAGCTGAAAGGATAGTTGGTACTTCATAAATGCATTTGTGTGTGTGCTGAAGTCCAGAAATTACAGGCAAATCATCATAATCCCTCTGGATTCAGAATAACTTTGTCACATTCAGTGATGTGGCTGCAGTTCACTGGTAACCATCGTTAATGGATAGTAGGGAGTAAGCTTAAAGAGGAAGGAGAGGTTATCTATAAGGTTTTGCCCTTGCTAGATAGGGGCATTCCTTCGATTTACTTACACTGTATGGAACAATTGAACACTGATGTACCTCTTTTCTGACTTTGAAGATCATAATCTGGAGGAAAGCTTGACTTGCCTTTGTTCTTACAATTGCAATTTATACGTTAGAAGTCCTTCATGCTAATAAACAAAAAAAATTTGTGCTTTAAGTTCTGATACAAAATCAGTTCTTCAAACAGCACGTATGCATTTTATTATTAAAGAATTATTGCAACCTCTGTAACTAGCATGTTCTGTAAATATGTCAATACCAATCAGGAAAAAAAAAAAAAGGTGTTCAGATTTACTTTTAATGATTTTCATAAAGCTGATGCTTTTGCACAGGTTTGAAATGCTTGCATCATATTCTGGTGAATTTGCCATATATCTTAAGCCTTCTTGAAAAAAAAAAATCTAAATATCTAAGTGTAGAAATTAAGTCATCTTTACCAGTACACTTAAAATAAAGTGTCCATTAAATAATGCTAAACTAATGCTGAATTAGAGTGGAACTCTTTTAGAAGTACATATCACATCCGTATGAATACTAAATGAATTTCTTATTCATTCGATTCTATTGTATTAGTGTTATTGCAATGAATACTAAATGAATTCCTAATGATTGGATACTTAAAATAAAGTGTTACCCCTTTACAATAGTCATCAAACTTTAAGGACAAATTAAGATTAAAAAAAAAAATTACATACTGTTGGGGAAAAAAAGGTTGAACTGTATAGTTCAGACTATTGAAAGGTATAATTTATCTGATGATGCTAATATTCAGATGCAGTCTTATATTAGAATTAATACTACAGGAGTGGACCCTTATACAGAGGATTTGTTGCAGAAATAAAATCTATCAGTAACAGTTTCATTGTTCCATCATTATGAACTCATTTGGTATTCACTGTAATAGCACTGATCATAATGAATTTGTTTGATATTCATGTGGCTCTCACATGCATTAACATAGGCTTTCTGTTGTAATTCAACATCCAACAAGCATTAGTTAATGCAGACTTTGGATTAGGCATGGACCAGTATTCTGCAACTGGAGTTTCCTTTCAGTTTATAAGCAGTTAAAGGACATTTTTATCTGTCTAATTCCTGGCTCTTTTTTTTTTCCTCTGATACATTATTTTTAAGCTGGAAAGCCTCCTAAAAGATCCCACATTGCCTTTTCATATGAACATAGGTGCGTGCCGTCTTATATCTCAGGCAGCAAGCCAGAAAGCCACTATTTTATCACCCAGGCACATTACCTCATTATCCCCTTGGCAATAGTGGGTTTGGCACAGCCTGGAGCTGGCAGGGTACTAAGGGAGCAAGAAATCCTGACTCCTGGTATTAAATGGATTTTGTTGCTTTAGGCTTGGAAATGCCAGTACTTCCCAACTATCGGATAATATTTATTTGGCAAAATGAATTCCTGCCCTTGTGATATCTTCCTCACAGGAAATAACTCTGTCACAAAGAAAGCAGGGTAAATCTTTGGCAAGTTTTCTTAAAGGAGGAAACTCAGCCAGGTTTTCAGCAGGTTTGACTCACGTTAATTTTTTTGGGTATTCCTCGGTCAAAGGTTGTCTAATGCAGACTCTGGTGTGATTCACCCTCAGTCAGGGTGTTAGACTCCATTTCCCCATTGTGCCTCATGGTAATTATTCCTATTATATCTTCAAGAAATTATAGATGAGCAATAGATGAATGGCAACGACTATTAACAAGAATTATAGCAATTTTTATGCGTAAGCGTTCAAAACACCAGGGGCCACGCACTCAGGTAATACACATGGATTTAGATCATGTAATCAATTCAATTGCAGTAATTGGTAACATGAAATTATGGAGTCAGGTGATTTGTTGATGCTATCAGCACTGCCGCTGCAACCCAAAGGTTTTTCAAAATACTGTCCCCATTTCATTTTGGTGTCTCACAAAGGAGGTTTTCCTTTGGTTTTCCTGATTGTTTTATACAAAGAATTTCTTCCTCCCACACAACCCCACTTCCCCCCATCCTTCTCCCCATGACAGCCTCCAACTAAAAGGCTGGGCTTCAGCCCTCCTCAGTGCATGGAGCTCCTCTTCATCTCCTTGGGGAGCCGGAGGTGTGAGCAGGCCAGGAGGACTCCAGCGTAGACCTCCTGGCTCCCAGAAACCTGGCCGGAGAGCTACATAGCCTTCTCAGAAATATCCTGTAAGGCTGACCCTGGGACTTGGGGAAGCTCAGGTCCACACCTGCTTTCTTTCAGAAGCAGAGGTGGGTCTGCAAGCAGGCTCCTTGCCCCACTCTCCCTTTTGGCAGGCCATTGGCAGAGCCGGCTGCTGTCCAACCCAGAGATGGAGCACCTGTTTGGGATGGCTGTACCAGATGCCCAAAATGAGGAGGCTCAGTAGAACTGAAACTAGGAGTGCAATTAGGAAAACACATGCATTAAGTACAGTGGTGGATGCTTAATGCCTGGTAGCAGGACACAGTGCTCTCCTACTGGGGAACCGCTATGCAAGGGCGGAGGCGGCACCGAAGCTGACCCCAGGAGGAGACCAGGATGGGTCACAGGGAGAGGGGAGGAGCTGCCTGAAAGCAGCCCTCCACCAGGTGCAAAAGACTGGAAAATCATAGAACGCTTTGGGTTGGAAGGGACCTTGAGAGATCATCGAGCCCAACCCCCCTGCAGTGAGCAGGGACTGAACCTGTGAACTTGGCATTATTAGCACCATGCTTTAACCAACTGAGCTAACCCAGCTGGTCAAATAGGAAGACCTGCCCTGGATGAGTTACTGGAGACAG
Organism: Pelecanus crispus; assembly: GCF_030463565.1. Taxonomy (NCBI): domain Eukaryota; kingdom Metazoa; phylum Chordata; class Aves; order Pelecaniformes; family Pelecanidae; genus Pelecanus; species Pelecanus crispus. The sequence continues at coordinate 35,591,520 of NC_134650.1, forward strand.
TCTCCAGCCCCATTACTTCAAAAAGTTGTGGTCTAATTCAAGCACACAGCAGTGCCCACAACGACAGACTGCTCTGACCAGTAATGGCTGTGAGGGGGCCGCTTTCCTTATGATTTAGCTTCCCTTTTGACTTGCAGGCAGGACAAAATTTGTCAGAGCTCTTGGAGGCCCTGATACATGTAAGCACTGTTTAATTAATTTGATCTATGATATAATTGCACCACTGTGCTTGAGGGTTTAAGGGAATTCCATTTCCAATGTTTCTTCCTAAAAGGGATTTCAGGTAAAACTTTGTCAGGGGAGACAGTGCTGCCCTGGTGAGTGCAAGACATGTGTCTGCAAACAATACACTAACCTCCATGTCACCCATGTAACTGTAGACTCATTAACCATTTGAGCAAAGATATTTAGGTGCATAATTTTTCCTCTTTTACCTACAAATGCTGTTTTACATAGTCAAATCTGAGGCTCAGCTGCACTGGAAAACACACCTAGAGGTTTGGGTTGGGTTTTTTTTTCGTACCAAGGTTGTGTTTAGGACAGAGAACTGTCTCACAAGACTAAGGAAAACATGTATTTTTCTATTCCTTCTTTTTATTTGCCTCACTGAAAAAAATATCTATTTTAGTTCTTTCTGAGCCAAGACTAAGGTTTTTTTCCTGAGATTCTAAGGAAAATATATTTTCTATTTTTTTTAGCATAAATTATGCTTATAATTAGCTGATATATGTGAATTAATGTCTTGCAGTATAGAAGCACACAGAAAGGATGTAAGTAACCAGCTACTCTATACCATGTTTCATGAGCAAGCACAAGGTTTGGCTGCATTTAATGGAAAAAATGGTGGGAGTGTTGCCCAGCCACTGCAGGATACCTGTGGTAATGTACTTGCATCACTTCACAGTTAAACTAAAGCAAACGTATGTCATTGCTGTGTGTGCCGTAACACCTGGGCACAATAGAATGAATTCATGGACTGTGCACCCATAAATCTTCATTTCCTAGTTTTGTGGGTTTGTCAGGCCTTTAAAGTTATTTAACACGCTTTTTGCAGTGATAGATAGGTACTGAGAGTGTTATAAATACTAACTTGTGTCTGAAAGTTAGGCTGTGAAGCTATCACCCAGGCTTATGGTGTCTGTGATTTTATATCCAGCTAACAAGTCACTTTCATGGGTCGGGACATCATCTGGAGTCTATGAATGTGTAAGAACCAACAGTTACTGTATATATGTTAGGTGCTGTTTGATTCTTATACACAACATTTCTTTTAGAAAAAAGCATAGTAAGAGTGTTCCTTGCTTCAGTTTTAAAAATAAAGACCATAGACCTTACTAGTGTCTGGCCTATCAGGAATTCATAATGAAAACGAATGTTCATTTTTTCTTTAAAAGTGTCTCAAGCTAAATGATACTGACGCTTTCAATTTTTAACATCATAATCAATAAAGGCTGCTTATGCACACTTTGCAAAACCATCAGTTTAGAAGTTTGAAAAAAAAATCTGCATATGGCTGCAGCTTGCTGACTGCAAAGCTCTAGCACTAAATCTTCTGAGTTAAAGTTTTACTGGTGTGTTATGAGTAAAAATGCCTTGTCAGCCATCTGCCAGTTTTTCTCCTAACATCCATATTTTCAACCCTTGCTAAACATTGGGAGCATTTGGCCACAAGAGGCCAGCTCTACAATTAAACAGACGAGTTCTGCGGCAGAAGCAAGGGCATGTCAAAATAGAACTGTCTGTTATTAATTTTAAAAGTCCATAAAGGAAAGCTATGACCCTGTCAGGGTGATGGACTGGCAGTTAAATGTATTATAAACTGTTAACTCTCAGAGACACAAAAGAAAAGGAAAAGAAAAACAATGCAGCAGTGTCAAAAGCTTCAATAAATGCTAATCATGGCAGATTAATCAGCCTCTAATTCCACTGATCCAAAAAGGTTAGAGAGTCAATTGTGTAAAATTAGCTCTTTCTCATGTGTCCCTTTGCATTTGGAGAATCTGACTGTTCATTTGCATCTTCTGCCAATGTTTACGAAGAATTCAGTTCATTAGCTCTTAAACATAAAATCAGACACTGGAAGGGGGATTCATTGCCTTTTCCTGCTTAAAGTAGTACTTAAAGCAAATAGCATTGCCACAGTGTACATTTATAGATTCTATCAAGCAGCATTAATTACTGTATGTCTCATATCCAGAAACCTTCTTTTCATAGGAAAGTTTTCATGTGAAGTGTTCTATTTAGTGTTGTAAGGAGAGGTTTTTTGATGGGTTAAGATAAAATGTTTAATTATAAGATTGAAATGAGACAAATGGCAAACCGGAGCTGCTAGACCTTAGTAGAGTACATGCTACAAAGAACTCCCAGAAGTGTGTGTGCTATCTGCTTTGGGAAATACCTGCTTTAACCTGCATTTGAAAATCCTGCAACTTGCCAAAGAGAATGGCAGTTCAAATGAATGACTATGCAGAACACAAGAAAGCCTGAGGAAGAATCGTTTAATGGCAAATAAAGCGGGAGATGAGAAGACGTATTAGCTGGCGCTGTTTGAAGTGTTCGTAACTGAACTCAGGACCAGACAGGACTCACCTGCTTTCCTTACGAAGCTGGCGTTCAGACAGGACCCATTCATCATCTGATGACGTTTGACTGCTGGACTGAATTTTGAGGACCTGCTCTGCTATGACTCAAGTTACTTGGGGAGTGCCTCAGAGCTGAGTAATGCAAGAATGGAGACCCTAATTTCATAACATAGCTGCCAGCTTTACCGGCCATGCCTTCCCCTTCTAGGGAAATGTGTATGGTCAGCTGAGGGGAACCTCAAAGGAATACATCTATACATGTGTTCTCCTAAAGCTTAGTTTGCCTGGACTGCCTCCAGTAAGATGAAATTTGTGACTGATTTCTCATTCCCCTGGAGAAAAAAAAAAGTCTGTTTCTTCCCCACACCAAAGAGATCACATGATTTAACAGAAATCTAGGAATTTCCCACCCATCTGCTCCCTGACACTTCCTGGAAGCACACTCACATTGAGCTCTCTGCCAGAACCCTACCTGAAAACCGTTTTCTTGGACACACACAGGAGAGTGGAGGAAGTCTGTTCGTCTCTCAGCTGCCCTCCTTTTTGGGCTGGCCTCCAGACCAGGTCAGGGCTTCCTCCTCAGGGGAGCACCCAGGGAAGGTCTCCATGTCACCTGTGCAAAGAAGAGAAGTAGTAAAGGGCTATTCCTACCACCTTTCCACGGGGGCTAGTCCCTGACTGTGAAATCCCACAGGAACTGAGGATTGACACCAATCTCTCTGCAGGAAGTGCAAGGCATTGCCTTCAGCTTGGCCCTTTCTGACATAAACGCATAGCAATGTACCTATATATTATTAAAAAGTTTCAAAGCATGAAATACTCCCTCAGCATATGCATTGGGGAAGAGGATAAGAGAACAAACAGGAGCCAGATGTTTGCTCTGTTCCTTCATGAACTACTGAAGGGAGCTGAGCTGCACAGGATAAGTGTCTCTGCAGAGACTGGAGCTACACAAGGTGCTGTGGTGTATCACTGCCTGATACTGCCACAGGGGCACAAACATATCAAGCACCTCTCTCTCCTTGAATGGCACTGCTTTGTCTAGTCTCACAAAAAACTTGGCTGGGTTTTCAGGGCTCAGCCCATTCTCCAGATGGTGGCAAGTCTTGGGGCATTTATTCTGCAGAGAAATAGAGTAAAGTAACTGTATGAAGAATCACATCACCATGGGCAGGAGGGACTGCTTCCATTAAATGCCCTAGTTTGTTTAAGGATAAGTTGGATATCTGTATACCATGTTTCAGTGCACAATGTAAGTGTGCTTTTTGGTCAAAGGCTCTTTATTGGGGCTTCATATGTTTGCTCCCTGTTGGCTCCAAGTTGAAATCCCACATTTTCTCAAGAAATACTCTTGATTTGAGGTAAGTTTTATTTCTGGACACACTCAGTCCAAAACCTGAAATTAAAACTTAGTGAGGGAGACCTTTAAGGAAGAGAAAATATAGTTAGATATGTTCTAAAGAATATGAAAATATAGTTATATATGTTCTAAAAGAAGAAGAGCACTGCATGGCTCTAATTTTTTAAAAAATGACCCATGAGGAAGCTAGCTTAAAATATGAAAATACAATATGAAGTTTAAAAGATAATTATGAGGCAGTAAAACAGAAAAACACAGAAATTATTTTGAAGGGAATGTAAAGTATATATGGCACAGTGCAATGGATGGACTGTCAGCAGTATATCTTTCTGTGTGTATCTTTTGTATTGCAGTGAACTGTGCAACGACAAGATTTGAATATTCTGAATCTGCCATCTCCCTCTTCTGTCAATCAGATCCTTCCAATTTTGAACATGCCAGCATGAACTATGTTGACTTCTTTGGCACAAGAAAGTTAATCCAGTGAAATTCATATATTCAATGGTTTCTTGAAAATGAGAAAAGTCTGTCTATTTGCTAGAACAGCTTTGGGCTAGTTTTGAATGGCTGCATTTCATCTCTGCTTTTTCCCTCCCCACAACTGTTATGATGTGAAAAGTGCCCAAGGCCAGGGGCTTGTAGGCCCAAGTACACTGAAATTAATTGTAATTGGGGAAAAAAGGCCCTTTGCCTAAGCCAGTCATATTATACTTTCCCACCTGACCACTTCTTTTCCATTGAGGGATATAGTTTACTCTACCAAATCATTTCTTTTTTTGCAAGTGAAGCTAATTTAATGCCACCCAAAAATATATCAGACAGCTTCTGGCACCTATTCCTGTCTCAGAAGTGCTCTAAATGCTCAGGTAGACATAAAGTTCTGCAGCGTACAATTGCTCTTGCTTCTGCAAAGGTTTTGCTTTAATAATAGCAACAGACAAGTTTAAATCCTTCTCTTTTGGACAGAATAGAGTGGGTATTTTCCAACTGTAGGTGTGCCACCACCTCCTCCTCCCCCTGCACTGAAGCGTGACTGTGCACAGGTTGCAGAGGACAGAAGACTTCTGCAATTCTAGCCATTTTTCCTGGCATTCTGCCATCTGAAGTTGTCATGAGACCAACCAAAGAAAAGTGGAGTTACCACTGCACAATTACATGTTCCCACTCTAAGCTTCCCAAAAGTTTCCTGATATCTGGATTAACAAGGGTGGTATTTGTCCTGTTAAGAACCAGAAAAGCTCGGCTCCAGTTTTCAAAAGGACTAATGCTGAGCTCAGATTTGTTAAGAAGGTCCCCCAACTAAATGCAGCCTCGCAGATACTTCATCCTTCCCAATGCTGTAAAGTAGATTATCCTGGTAACAGCAAGGCTTTGATTTGATAAGCCTAGAGTTAGGAGAAACTTTTTGAACTGATGTAGTTGAGGATGCAATAAGACTTGAAATTTCCAGTTTCAGTCGCCAACTGGTTTTTCATCTGTCAAGATGATTTTTAAAGTCTTAAGACTTTATAAGAATTCAGATTGAAGTGGGGTCAAGTCCAGTCTATATCTGAACAGAGTATCTCCAAAAAATACTTGGGTGCTGCAGCAAGTGGGGAGAGTGATTCAAGAGGTCTCATGTTTCTTTTATGGGCCAATACAACCAAGCATGGTATGAAGGGAGGAACTTTAATGCTGACGGAGTAAGCCTTCAGATAAGATGTAAACCAGAGTTCCTGACCATTTTCTCCATGCATCAGCCTTCTGGACACTTTCCAGCTTCTCTCTGCCTACCTACGCTTTCATCTGCCTGAGATACTCTTTATTTCCTGCCTTAAACAGTTCAGTAGCATTCTTGTTCACTATTAAAAGAGCAGCTGCATGTTAGTGGTGGGTGAAGAGAGCTTCTACCTCTCAAAGGCTGTTATTAGACTTAGTTAATTAAAATTTATAAACACACTTTAAGCCCAAGAACATCTTTTAAGAGGCAGAGATGCAGGGGTAAAGGATGAAGTGAACAAACCAAGTGACAGCCACTGGAAACATTTTGTTAACCAGACACGGGTTCTGATCTACTTTACTATGTGCCTTGAGCATTTGCTTATATGGTACAAAGTGGCTGCAAATCATTATTAAAATGGTAGCATTTGTGCCCACTTTGCATTGACCAATGTGGTGGATCAAGGTCAGGAATAACTAGCATCAGACCCCTGTAATGGGCAGTGGCTGTCACCCTGCCCTTTCCAATAGGCAATAGCCCAGTTCAACGCAACTGCAACCATCTCTCCCCTCTCCAGCACACATTCAAGCAGATTGATAAGCAGATTGATAGCTGAAAGAGGCTCCGATCTAAATCTGTATGCAGATATTGTTCCTGGACCCTATTTCTAAACCAAACTTTGCCTGGAAATTTCAGACTCTATTTCAAATTTGGATGTTAGGCCCACTCTATTTTAAATTAGAGGTTTAATCTTGGATTTTCCATGTTTCTCTCTGCTTACCTAGTGCAAAATACTGCAAGAAGAGAAGAAAAACTCCCAGAAAACCTTCTCTTTGCACAGACGAGGAACAGCAAATCATAAGCAGGTTCTTTGAATGCTCAAGTATATGATTATATATTTCACTGTCAACTAAAACCACAGGAATAGGAAAATATTACTGTGAAAATACTGCCTGTAATGAGAGGACATGGTTGTCACATTTGGTAAGACATAATTTATCTTTTATCTTGTATTAGTGAATAATATCATTTTGCCATTCACTGTAGTGTGTTTGCCTCAGAAATCCACACAAACTTTCCTTAATATTAAATCCTAGGCAAAGAAAGCTATCCTTTCTGGTTGTCATAAACTTCCAATAATATATGGAATCTCCTCTGAGTTCCACTGGTTTTTCTTTCTCCAAAACTGCAAAATTCTCAGAAAAGTATCTCTATTTGATTATATCCCAATGAAGGTATGTTGACTTATGCTAGCAAAAGACCTAGTTTACCTGTTTTCTGTTGTTTCATTACATTCCCACCTTTCTGAAAGAACTATTTCTTTGTCTGGGTTATTTGTCCCCTAGCCAGAAGATGCTGCCTTATAAAGAAGGTGGTGTTTTTACATCAAACTCAGTGCTGGATGATTTCTTTCTTTGTCTGCAGCCATAACATCCTCTTGTTAACACAGAAATAAAAAACCACAAAGGGTATGGATTATGCGATGCATTTCCTGTAACATTTAATAATCACAGTAAAACACTGACATATATTGCTGTCTACTTACAAATCTCTGTTTTCTGTAGAAATTACAGCTTACTGTTTAAGTCACCAGAATAACCTGCTTTATACATCTGAACAACATAACAAAACAACTCATCCTGACTAGGCGAATATCTTCTAGTGAACTTAGCGCACGAGGTCCAGATTCTGCTCTACGTTTCACTAACGTCAGTCTCAAATAATACATCCTTATTTACAAATGGCATAAAATGAGGCATGAATCATTCTCCTAAACTGACTAAACCTAGATGTTCACAAATGCCCTCACAGTGAGCCATGTATCCCAGGTTTTGTCTCAGGGACAGTCTCTCCCCATTCACCATCAGCAGGATGACTCGCCTTTCCCAAGCACACACACCTTCATCCCTTCCCATCTACAGCCAGAAAACATCACTGCAGTGATTGCAGCAATTGTTTTCCTGGGAAAGGAGCATTTGGGAAGTATTTAATGTATTTCTAACTATCTTCCAGTGCAGTTTAGCAGCTGGAAGTCAGGTACAGAGACAGAGCGAAGGGTTTATCCTGTGTTACTGCACTTCATGTCTTTTTCCACTGACTTTGAGTGGGAAAACGGCACTCCCATGAATGCCGAGTTTATCCTCTTATAACCAGAATGCACAGGACAGTGTCCTGCACAGGAGGCTCCGATCCTTGTCCTTGGTCTTGGCCCATGATTTATTTAAACAGGACTAATTGCATGTCCCACGCTTTAAGAACCATGGACAACTGGAAGCTGACAAGTACTTGACAAGCCTGTTTTGGGTAGGTACTGGTTAAGTCTCTGTTCCTGTCAGCTGGGGGGGATGTTTGAATTACCTGATTGGAAAATAAAGGCATTAAAAAAATAAGGTACTTTTCCTTTCCTCTGTTTCTTTTAGAAGCAAAACAAAACAAGGAAACCTGAACATTTGACAATCTACAGATTTCTTTTTATGAAACAAATAATAAAAATGACGCTTTTTAGCTTTGTGAAGATGATTACCAAGAAACCCCAACAAAGCTGAGTAGTTATGTACTTGTTGGAAACCTGTGTTCCTATTATAAAGCTCTTCCCACAGAAGCCTTTAAATTAAAATTATTTTTGAAGCCTAGCCTAGAACATCAAAAACAAATCAGAGTTCAAGTGCACAGTATGATTCCCATTGGGAAAAGGGATTCATTTACAGATGCTGGGTGATTCTTGTGACAGTAGGAAAGACATTTATTTTCATAGAAGAAGAGAGGTCCAGTTCTGAAGCATGGCCTATTTGTATCTGGCTGTGGGTTACTCATTGAAAAATTATTGATCTTCACTGAGATTAAGTCAAACATTATTTTTGTTTTCACAACTTCATGTATTCTCAGCAGAGTCTAAGCTCTGCTCTGAATTGTGCTGTGTCGTGTCCTGTTGGTACACCGAATGGGTTTGTGTGAGTGGGGGCAGGTTATCCCGTGCGTGCGGTGCCCTGTGCACTATGGCAGCGTGGCTGTAGTGTGAAAGGTTGTGCAGCATCTCAGGCGACTGAGCATGATCAAAGGCTTCCTCCCGGTTTCAGCATGGGAGCCTAAACAATGAACTTAAACCAGTGCAAGAGAAACAGCAGAACCGTTTAAGACTACACTTCAGTTTCCTTTTCACGTATTGCAATTAAGAAATAATGGCAAGCTGCCCACTTGGAAAGGTAACACATTAATACATTTTGAATAGCTGGGAGCTTTGTTGTTGTTGATATTGTTGTTATTATTATTATTACATTTTCTCTTAAGCTTTTTATTAGCTCATTGATAATTTCCAAAGATGACTTTGATTCTTTTAATAGCTCTTTCAAAAAAAAAAAAACCTAGCTAATATTTAGCAATCCCCCAGTTTTCCCCAACTACGCATTGAAACTATAAAGTGTGTCTAAATATCCTGAGAATTCTCTAAATAGATTTTGTAAAATTCCCGTAACCTTTCACTAACCACCAAGCCCTTATTATCTAAAGAGGCTTCCAGGGAGGTGTTTGTAGGTAATTACCCAAGAATTAATCATAGGATTAACATAAAAGGCAAAATACAATAAATAGTCAAGTTCTTACATACGCAAATCACTGTGAGGTATGTTACCAATTTTCATAGAGGGGCCACTGTCAGAAATGCAATTTCATCTATCCAATTAGCAGGTTTTGCTGCATTATAAATCTGTCACTGCTTTCTTTGCACCAAATAGCTGCTTATGCAAGTAACTGTGTGAAACTCTATTAAAAACCACAGGTCTGTATGAAGGGGGTTTAGAAAAAATAAATTCCCAGTAAAGCTACATTAGATCTACTTGGTCTGGAAGGCTGTGGCCAAGAAGCAGTTAAAATTATTAAGAAGGGAATTCCATCACGCTATTAATGTCCTGCAATTCAGCTGTGACTGTGTTCTGTTCACTTGGTTTTCCTCTTCAAGTGCTGTTCTGTTTTTAAAGCTGCTTTGAAGGAATGCTCTCCAGTGGACTGCCGCCTGTCACTGCTCCCTGTCATGTGTCCGATAATTAAAATCTGACTGATTTACTGACTGGCATCAACCATCACAGCTCAAGAGTTAGAAGATGTTCATCCTTCCCAAGGCTAAATTTACTTGGTGAAAAGGGGCCGCTTGCTTCCAGCCTGAGCTGTCATTCAGCTGCCGTGGAAACCATAAAGATAGCTAACAGAGCCCCAGCCAGCAGTCTTTAGTTTATTTTATTCTAATATTTATTGCCACCCAGAAAATGAACATAATACAGACAAGTTAGTGAGAGCACTGCACTAGTGATTTGTGAGGCTGGTGTGGAGTGAGAGCAAAACACTCCTGCAGTATTAAAATAAAATAGAACAGCGGTGTTTCCCAAAAGTATGGCAGGGCTGTAGCTGCTGTAGCTGTGTTTATTTTAACCCTAATGGGGTGCAATTTATTATTACATTTTAAGTAGATGCACTCTTGGAGAAGGGTGGTTGGGGTTTTTTTTCCTTTTTTTCTAAGTGCACACTGCTCAGGAAGTACAAAAAAAAAGGAAAGGAAAGGAATATCATGTCATCCTGTGTGAATGATCTAGCAGTATTAATGGAGCCTCCAGGATATATTGAAAGCAGCAACTTCAATAGCTCAGGGTCATGATATCAGTACTTGTGATGGAACAAGCTATTTACAAAAGATTTAAACTCTGGGGAAGACGCCTCCTCCAGGCTTTCTGGCTTATTCTCCTTAGCCTTTAGGGTCACATCCTGCTCATCTGGCTCCTTCTAGTTTCTCTGTTATCTCAGGTTGGATGTGACAGTTGCCAGCAATCTTTAGCTCTGACCCTCCACGACGCAGTGTCACCCCAATCCAGAGCACAGCAGAGCAGCACTGTTCCCCAGTTTCCAACCTAGATTTTTTTTAGTGCACTGCTCTCATTTTTTCTATTCCCTCAGCTACAGTATTTGTCATTTTCTCCACATAAATAAAGCAAACCTTAAATATATACTGTCTGGTAAGAAACTCAAATACCTTTCCAGCATGAACAAGATTAATCACACATAATATTTACAGTACTAAACAAAACAATTATAACATCATATATACTCAGTTGAACAAACACACTGACAGTTCTTTTTGAAAACATACAGTAAAAATCAAATGAAAATCCATATCAGAGTAAAGGAACTTATCTTCAATTTGTATTCCTCTTAAGCCATTTTTGAGACCAAAATTCAGATGCAGACGCTTTCTCCAGAAGTCATCAAGGCCTGATTTACCACTGTCTTTCTGCTGTAGTGATACAGCTGGAGGGACAAGCAGTACACTAGAAGCAAAGGCAAGTAAAAATCACAGAAACATCAAATGAAAGCCAGGTTTGCTCCCTTACCTCTACAGCCCTTGGGGTTTTTGCTCCTGCAATTATCTTAAACACACAAAGAGACAAACTCTTGAATGTCCACTGACACAGCCCCTGGTTTGAAAATGTGGGCCATGGTCTGGCTTTTAGAGAGCCAACAGCATGCCTAGGGTAGAGAGGAGATATGAGTCTTGACTACCAAAGAGTTAACAAGCTGAGGGCTCAGCCCTGCAAATAATTTCTTACTTGAGCCTTAGTCATGCAAAAAGTCCTATTGACCTTAATGGCTCTACTCATATACTTAAGATTCATGCTGATAAGTGTCTGCAGGGTCAGGTTCTTGAAACCAGGCACCAAAACATGTCCATAAGCTCCCCTCAGAGAGTCTGTATAAAACAATACTCTTAATTGTACAGTATCCCAATCAGATGTCCTAAACTAAATTACTAGTGAAGAAGATAATAATGTAAAGTTTTCTATAAGAACTTGCAGAATTATTTCTGTGCATGCTCAAAGATACTCCTTTCTCGGGGTGCAGTTGGGGAAGGAGAATGTGTAAATGTCCAGTACCTACCTATGCAGAAGAGCCATAGTACCAACACAAATTTTCACTAACCACCCAAGCACTGACACATCCCTGGCCACCATACAGGCTTTTTTCTGATCAGCCATAGATCTGATGTGCTGTAACAGACTGTAAAGGGAATTCAAAATTACCCATAACCAACAACTTCATCATTCACTCTCAAAAATATTTCATCTTCCCTTGTCTCCTTGCTTTCAGGAATTTCTCTCAACCTGGTATTTCTTAATCAGAACTTATTTTTTACAGGTCATCAATTTGATTTCTCAGTGTCTTAGTGCTTGGTATTCTCATTTGGAACAGCAATCAGTTGTGCCTATCGATCTTTAGCATCTTATATTCAATTTTCATGCAGCTGTTTACAGCATGGAGCAAAAAACTTTCTGGCAAGTGGAAGTTTAACAGCAAATCTCAGGCATCTTTTAAAAAACCAATGGCTTATCAAAGGAAAAGATGTATAAAAAATTAAACTCAACAAGCCACAAAAATAACAAAACTATGGGAATATCTGAGAACAGTAAAACTGCCTGCCATCTTGGAGCACCCACAGGACCAAATTTTTTCCCAGTGAGTTCAGAGATCACTGTAGACACTGAACATAAACTGTGGTTATATCACTCTTATTTTAGCAAGTATAACTATAAGTAATGGTATTTGGACATAAACTTCTGTAGCTTTTCCAGCTACACTACTGGTCCTTATGACCTGCTGTGGTAGTGAATTTCAGAGGCTGGGGACATGCTGGGTGAGGAAAGATATCCTCTTATTCATTCGAAATGTACCTGCCATTAATTTTAGTGAGCGACAGGTTGTTGCTCTATTAGGACTTAACATGAAAAGGAAGAACCGATCAGTTTTCACTACATACTCACAACATCAAATACCTCAGTCAAGTTTCTTTGCATTTTTCTTCTTTCCAAATGCCCTTTTTCCTGAAATTAGTAATACAGGAGGATGAAAATTGGTTTCTAGTATGATTAATGCTGAGCAAAACTTTCAGCTCAATACTAGACAAAGTTCACCTGGTTTTGATATAATGCCTCTTTCCCTTTTTCTCTCGCTCCCTCTCTCCCCCTCTTTCTCTGGGGATACACAAAGCATTTCAGCCAGTCCTACTCCAGCTTCAGATCCCTCACCCAGTGTTCCTGAAACATCACCTCCGCACTGAAGTGATTCCAGAAGTTGCTGCTCTCTACCTTTTCACTTCTAAGTATGCTCTGAAAAGGAAAGGCTTTTTCACTTTCTTCCAAAATGTTTGGCGAGTTGGATGACCCCATTCATATCTTCAATGTCATTGTGATTACAAGGGGATGACAGAGTTTTTCAGCAAACATGAAATGTGATGCTCTTCCAGTCAATAGGTTCTTCAAGGGAGCTTTTTACAAGTTCACCTGAGCTTATTAGAAACCAGGACAAGAAAAATGGTTTCACTCCTGCGTTAGTCTAAGGTCCAGCTACGCTTTAACATAAACAAAGTTGGGAAATTACTTGGGCTTTATGGGAGGAAAGTAAGAAAACATCCTGGCAAAGTCTGGACTCTTCATAGGGCACTCTCAGGCCCCAGCTTCTGGCAGCGCCTAGCACACAACCAGAGCTGGTCTTGCCCCTGCCCTCTCCCTGCCCACCCCGGTGGGGTGGCAGACCTCTGCCCTGCAGAGCCACCTCTGGCATCAGAGATTGGACACACGTAGGGCCTAGTGACAGACACCAGGATGCACTGATGGTCCAGAGCTCGTGAAGACAGGAGCAAGCAAATTCCCTCACTTCATCAAAAAGCCGAAAACTGGAGGGTTTGCAAAATCGTTTTGAAACGTCTAAGATTTTTCACAAGCTTTGAAATTTGAGTGAGCGAACTTTGGAAGATGGGAAGCATGGCAAAGCAATTTACTTCACTCACTAAAACCATAGGAATACAAAGAGGAAAATATGCCCTCCTACCATTTCACTGATATCCCACAGTATGCTATGCTGCTGCCATCAGGCCTGGCTCTACACTTCCACAGCCAAGCCAGCGCATGCCTGAGATGGCCTTCATCTTGGATGTACTGAGGGACAGGCAGCTTCATACTAGCTGTGTCTTAATCTTTCTCCTTTACTGCTGTATAAAATAAATTAATTTAATTAGAAGCTGTGACAAGGTAAGAATAAATAAAAGTCAGTATCAGAAGGAAAGATTTTTAAAGTTATTTAAATGCTTGACTTGAGCAAAGCGCCTAACCAGTTTTAAAATGTGACCTATAATGTGTTTCACCCCAAAGGATATAAGCAGGATATTGAAGATTATTCATATATAGGAAATATTCAATTCATCATCCAAATGCACCCACTTCTGCAGTGAAATATAGCAGATACTTAACAGCACCCGGCAATTCGATACGCATTGAAGGTGGGGTGTGGAGAAAAAATAGAACAGTATCCAGATGAAATTGCAGATGTCAGGAATGGAATTCACCAACTGGGAGGAGACGAGCAAAAAGGGAGATTACTATTTTTATGTAAAATAAATCAGTCTGCTAATCGGGCTGGGATTTTGCTGCTGGGAGTTAAGAAGGGCAAGAGGAGAACCGTAATTTTTAGAGCTGCCTCTTTAAACTACAGCCCCTCTTGCTTCAACACTGCTTTGATGCAGCATCAGAGAGGGAGCATCTTGAAGTGCTGTAATGTCAAGGCTCAAACAAGCATATTTTAAAGTAACAGGAAGTAAATTAAGCCAATTAAACCATCTTAATGCTTTGACTTTTTTAGAGTGCTTGCTTACCAAGCAGATTTTTCTCAGCTTTCACAGCAATGATCGTTACCTACATTTTAGGAGGTAACTATTTCCCAGCATTATAGGCTCAAACCTAAAACTTTGGGTTATCCCTTTGCTTTCAAGCACAGAGTTTGCACACATAACATGGAGTTCAACAGTCTTCACACCCTTGTTGGGACCCCTTGTGTCTGGAGATAGCCAGAGCAATGCACAAAAGCTGTTAAAATCCCTGCCAGGTTCCCCTGCTGGGATTTGTGCCCAAACAGGGAGAACCGCGTGTTGTCCCCTGCCCCATCCCGCCCCGCCCCAAGACCCTACAGCTGCCAGGATGCCAACGCTGCCTGGGCCAGGACACAGTACCCGGTGCCCCTGTGCCCTGCAGCAGCTCGGTGACTTGCTGGGTGCTCCGCAGGGGCTGCTCTGAGCCCATCAGGGCTTTTCTGCTTGTCCAGCAGCCTCGCAGCACAAGGTATGAAAGCCCTTTTCCCCTCAGTGTGGGGCCATCATAGCCTGTCTGTTTGCAGACTTCTCCTCCCTCTAGCTTTGAACCCACTGGCCAATTTCCAACCAGGAGACCAAAATGACCCCCATGTTCTGACATTCCTACATATTGCTTTAAAAATAAAATCCACTTCTGGTGGAGATACTGGTCTGAAGCAAAGACTCATCATGTACCAGCTGTACTGGGAAACAATCCCAGAATGTGGTGGAAGTAGAACTGAAAGATTTGAACTTTCAGCTTTTGCAGATGATGGATGAGTTTGTCCCCTCACACCACCCCAGCTAGGGTATACCGAGGTAAATCTAAAGGCCTTTAAGGCTTTTCACATTGCTAAAAGACCAAGTCTTATACCTCAAGTTTGGTAAAGAGTCTTACTGCTTTTAACCTTCTAAATCTAAATTTAGGTAAATCTAAAGGCCTTTAAGGCTTTTCACATTGCTAAAAGACCAAGTCTTATACCTCAAGTTTGGTAAAGAGTCTTACTGCTTTTAACCTTCATTTTTTTCATTCTTCTCTCACCTTTTCTCAGCACTTGTTGAGCTCTCGCATGGTGATCCTTTAGTGCTGGCTGGAAGCTGAGCATCGCATACATCAAGATCTTTACTAAAACCCAGTGTAGGTCACCACAGAGCTCATTAAATAAAGGGACATACTCTGCATGCCAATTAAGAGATTAAATTACGGAACAAAGCAGAGGGAGAACTAAAATTTAAGATCCCCTTGTATTTTCCAGCAAGTCATCTGTCAATTGGAGGAGCTATTCCACTAACTGAAGCTTGTGGAGAACCTGACATAGCCATAACAGTGAATATCTCAAATCATTATGTCAACTGAAGTTACTGTGGTGTTGAAGTTGTACTGGCAGTGGAGTTCTCTATTATCATGATTCCTATACAGATAGAAAAGATGAGGGAGGAAAGAGAAAAAGAGGCATAAAAGTTTACCAGCGCAGGTTTAGGTATGTTCTGTTATTTGTGAATAGGAAATAGTGTAACATACGTATCATAAATGCCAATAAAATATACATACCAGAACTTCATGGGGTTATTCATATATACAGTATGTTTTATGTTGACAATTATCTTAAAGAAAAGATTTTAAAATGTTACAGTGGAAAATTTGGAGAAAAAATGATTCAGATAGAATTTAAGCACACTACTGAATTCACTGTTTCAGCTGGGCTTTACTTTTGGACTTTCAAGTCCTTTGGATGCCAAAAAACCCTGTGTGGGTATGTGTGTCTGCATGTACAGGCAGAACTGCATCTGCCTTGGCAGCAATGCAGAGCTCAGCATCTATCCCATGTACGAACCTGGTCAGGTTGGAGACAGCATTCCCCTGCTTCTGCAGTTTCTCTCAGAGCACACCCTGCACATTAGCAAAACACTGGGCCTGATGTGAGGGGCAGTGGGGGTGCTCTGTTTTAAAACACAGCCACACCCATGGGAACAAAGCCCAATCCAATTTTTCCCTGTAGGCAACCTTATCCAACATTGTAGAGGTTTCACAGCAGAAATACACTGAAGGTATTTCACTACACAGAAAAGTATACAAGATTGGTTTTTTACATCAGAATGAAGAGCTGCTCCTCTTCTCTCATCTCAGATGTGGGCTACAGTGCCATACTCAGGCTGGCTTTCCATCTCTTGTTGAGTGAAATCACTTTCCTATAGTGGACTAGCTTCAATGCACAGACGGCAGCCTTTAAACCCATTTTTCTGAAACCTTAGGTTGCTGCAGGGATGAGCACTAATATACATATATGCTGGTTTTGGCTGGAGTAGAGTACATTTTCTTCATAGTGGCTAGTATAGGGCTATGTTTTAGATTTGGGCTAGAAACAGTGTTGATAATACTGGGATGTTTTCATTATTGCTGAGCAGCCCTTACACAGACCCAAGGCCTTTTCTGCTTCTCACCCCACCCCACCAGCGAGCAGGCTGGGGGTGCACAAGGAGCTGGGAGGGGACACAGCTGGGACAGCTGACTCCAGCTGACCAAGGGATATCCCGTACCGCATGATGTCATGCTCAGCATATAAAGCTGGGGGAAGAAGAAGGAACAGGGGGGGACGTTCGGAGTGATGATGTTTGTCTTCTCAATGGTCTTAACAGTTACGCATGATGGAGCCCTGCTTTCCTGGAGATGGCTGAACACCTGCCTGCCAATGGGAAGTAGTGAATGAATTCCTTGTTTTGCTTTGTTTGCGTGCATGGCTTTTGCTTTTCCTGTTAAACTGTCTTTACCTCAACCCATGAGTTTTCTCTTTCGGTCTTCCAATTCTCTCCCACATCCCATCGGGGGGCGGGAGTGAGTGAGTAGCTGTGCGGTGCTTAGTTGCTGGCTGGGGTTAAACCATGACAGTCCTTTTTGGTACCCAATGTGGGGCTCAAAGGGTTTGAGATAATGACAGGTTTGATCGGAATAAGCTAGATCAAATTTCTAGCTGTTAGTGCTGATTAGCTATTAATTGACAGGCTCCTGTGCTTGCCATGGGGCTTGCTTGCCTTACTGTATATTGGAGTCTAGTGCTTGTTAGTGGCTGCTTTATGCTTTCTCTGCTTGCTGTGCTGCTTATCATCTTACTCTGCTGTGCCTGGGAACATTTTGATAGCAGCAATGGCCATGCGCCTGGGCTGGCAGATGGCCAGGGCTGCTGCTGCTTCTGTGCTGCTGTACTGGACAGGCTGGAACTCCAGTATGAGCTCAAGTCGAAGGGACTGTGACCTGTGGATAGGTCCACATGGGAGTAGGATGCCCCAAAGCATCTGTGGCTGTGGATAAGCCATTACATCTCGAAGCATGTGTGGCCATGGTTATATCTGTGTTGCAGCAGGTGTACCTCTGAAGGGACTGTGGCCAAAGGCTAAGTCCACGCTGGAGAAGGTACACCTCAAAGCATCTGTCGCTGTGGATAAGTCCATGCTGCAGGATGTACACCTTGAAGTATCTGCGCCTGTGCATGAGGTCATGCTGGAGCACCTCAAAGCACGTGGCCATGGATATGCCCACGACAGAGCAGGTACACCCCTGGAGGGACTGCAGCCATGGGTAAAGCCATGTTGGAGCATGTTTACTTCTGAAGAGACTGTGGCTGTGGATAAGTCTATGCTGCAGCACAGACTCTGTGGAGAGACTGTGTCTCTTACATAAGGCTCCATTTGGAGCAGGTACAAGCCAAAGGGACTGCAGTCTGTGGGTAAGTCCAAGCTGCAGCAGGGGCAAGGGGAGGAGTTCATTGCAACGTTAAACCCAATGGTCTGGTCCAAAGGGACCAGCGGTGGAAGTTGTAATGGAAATACCTTTGAATTGCTGTAACCCAGGATTTGAATTTCATGTTATGGGAATTACTATAGCAAGAACCCCTTGTTGCTAGCCAGGCTAGGAGCAAGGGGAGCAATTCATTGCAAAGTTAAACCCTATAACCTGACCCAAAGGGACCAGGGGTGGAGATTGTAATGGAAATACCTTTAAATTGTTGTAACCCTGGATTTGAGTTGCATTTTATAGGCATTACTATAGCAGGAACCAGCTGAAACAATGGAGGACAAGCTTACCAGAAGCAGTGCAAGTGCAGCAGGAACCCGACCTGAGCTGGCTTTGGTGCCCAGTAACTCCACGCAACACACTACCTCTTCTGTCCTGAGTGCCCAGCATAGCAGATGGAGCCCGAAGTCATGGACTAAATGAACTCAATGGACATTTTCTGGACATTTATGGACATTTTACAGACATTTCACAGGGGTGGTCCATAGACTAAGGGAATGATATCTGTGTATTGTATCAAAGGATGGGAAGTGGAGGTGTGGTTAATGAGGACATATTGGATAGTGGGGGACCTGAGCATGACGTAAATGTTATGGAATAAGGGGTGGAGAATGTGCTGGTTTTGGCTGGGATAGAGTTAAATTTCTTCATAGTAGCTAGTATAGGGCTATGTTTTAGATTTGGGCTAGAAACAGTGTTGATAATGCTGGGATGTTTTCATTATTGCTGAGCAGCGCTTAGAGCCAAGGCCTCTTCTGCTCCTCACCCCACCCCACCAGCGAGCAGGCTGGGGGTGCACAAGGAGCTGGGAGGGGACACAGCTGGGACAGCTGACTCCAGCTGACCAAGGGATATCCCGTACCGCATGACGTCATGCTCAGCATATAAAGCTGGGGGAAGAAGAAGGAACAGGGGGACATTCGGAGTGATAGCATGTCTTCTCAACCGTCTTAACAGTTACACATGATGGAGCCCTGCTTTCCTGGAGATGGCTGAACACCTGCCTGCCAATGGGAAGTAGTGAATGAATTCCTTGTTTTGCTTTGTTTGCGTGCGTGGCTTTTGCTTTTCCTGTTAAACTGTCTTTACCTCAACCCATGAGTTTTCTCACTTTTGCTCTTCCAATTCTCTCCCACATCCCATCGGGGGGCGGGAGTGAGCGAGTAGCTGTGCAGTGCTTAGTTGCTGGCTGGGGTTAAACCACGACAACAACCTTATCCAACACTGTAGAGATTTCACGGCAGAAGTACACTGAAGATATTCAATACATAGAAAAGTACACAAGTGGTTTTTTTTAAATCAGAGTGAAGAGCTGCTCCTCTTTTCTTATCTTAGATGTGGGCTACAGAATCAGAAGAGTAAAAGTGAGAAAGCTCGTGGGTTGAGATAATCAGGCTGGCTTTCCATCTCTTGTTGAGTGAAATCACTTTTCTATAGTGGACTAGCTTCAACAGGCTGACAGCAGCCTTTAAACCCATTTTTCTGAAACCCTAGGTTGCTGCAGGGATGAGCAGTAATATTCATACAATGGCTGCATCCATCCTACAAGCCAGACAGGAAAAACCCAGTGCCTCTCTAAAATTTATAAAGCTGAATTAGTCCATTGCTATGCCCACACAGCTGAGACTCACAGTGTGTTAGCTTGGACACTGAATGCACTGTAATAAATCCTGCTGCAATTCTGGCTTACAGCTGAACACAACTGTTTGTGTCTGTCTGTCCTGGTTTTGGCTGGGATAGAGTTAGTTTTCTTCCTAGTAGCTGGCATAGTGCTGTGTTTTGGATTTAATATGAGAATAATGCTGATAACACACTGGTGTTTTAGTTGTTGCTAAGTAGTGCTGACCCTAGTCGAGGACTTTTCAGCTTCCCATGCTCTGCCAGGTGCACAAGCTGGGAGGGGGCACAGCCAGGCCAGCTGACCCAAACTGGCCAAAGGGCTATTCCATACCATATGACATCACGCTCAGTATATAAACTTGGGGGAGCTGGCCGGGGAGAAGTGATTGCTGCTCGGGGATGGGCTGGGTGTCAGTCGGTAGGTGTTGAGCAATTGCATCACTTGCCTTTTCTTCCCCTGGGTTTTGTTTCTCTTTCTCTCATTGTTCTCCTTTTCATTACAACTTTTATTACTGTTACTATTATTGTTGTTGTTGTTATTATTTTATTTCAATTATTAAACTGTTCTTATCTCAACCCACCAGTTTTCTTACTTTTTCCCTTCCAATTCTCTCCCCATCCTACTGGGGAGGGAGGGTGTGCGAGTGGCTGTGTGGTGCTTGGTTGCCGACAGGGGCTAAACCACAACACTGTCCATGAAGATTATCCCTAACTCCTCGCAACTCTGAGCTGGGAGGCTTGTGCCCATGAGGTGCTGGATCCACAGCGAGAGATCCCTTATGCATCAGCTTTGCAGTGGTCACCATTACAGCATCTACATGCCTTTCAGATCTAGCTCTTAGCAACCATAATAGAGCTTGCTCTTTATATAAACATTGATCTTTAAATGTGACTCCAGCTACATAGTCCTTCAATGAGACTGGGCAATTATAAATAAAAAAAAATTAAAAAAAACCCCTTAAAACAGTCGTCACATTCATAAGACTAAAAATTTTGAAGGTCTCACACAAAGATTATCTTCCAGGACTACAGGCACCATAGGGATGGAAAGGACACACCATGGGTCAGATTGGAGTTTGGTTTTTTTTTTTAAGGAAGAGCTAAAAGATGTGGTAGTTTCTGAAAGCTCAGACCTGCTGCTTCAGCTCTGACTGTCACACAGCCCTCATAACAATGACATGGTTGCATGAGAAACAGGATGTTTTCAAACAAGCAGGAAAGGTTTCTTCATTTGCATAGCACCAGCAGACCACACTGACTTCTGAGATGCAGAGAGGTGAGGCTGGGAAGCAGCCTGGCTTCCCAGTCCCACCAAAGCTCAGCGTACCTGTGCTTCTTGCAGGGCAAGGACCAAACCATGCCTCCTATGCCTGCTCTTCGGCCAGCAATGGAGCTGCCCGTGGCCCTTCATCATCACATAGAATCACAGAATCGTTTAGGTTGGAAAAGACCTTTAAGATCATCCAGTCCAACCATTAACCTAACATTACCAAGTCCACACTAAACCAATCAAGGGTAGACTAGACTAAGCCATGTCCCGAAGTGCCACATCTACACGTTTTTTAAACACTTCCAGGGATGGGGACTCCACCACCTCTCTGGGCAGCCTGCTCCAATTCCCGACCACCCTTTCCATAAAGAAATTTTTCCTATTTTCCAACCTAAACCTCCCCTGGTGCAGCTTAAGCCCATTTCCTCTCATCCTATGGCTAACTACATGGGAGAAGAGACCAACACCCACCTCACTACACCCTCCTTTCAGGTAGTTGTAGAGGGCGATAAGGTCTCCCCTCAGCCTCCTCTTCTCTAGGCTAAACAACCCCAGTTCCCTCAGCCACTCCTCATAAGGCCTGTGCTCCAGACCCTTCACCAGCTTCACTGCCCTTCTCTGGACACGCTCCAGCACCTCAATGTCTTTCTTGTAGTGAGGGGCCCAAAACTGGACACAGTATTCCAGGTGCAGCCTCACCACTGCCGAGTACAGGGGAACAATCACCTCCCTGCTCCTGCTGGCCACACTATTCCTGATACAAGCCAGGATGCTGTTGGCCTTCTTGGCCCCCTGGGCACACTGCTGGCTCATGTTCAGCCGGCTGTCTACCAACACCCCCAGGTCCTTTTCAGCCAGGCAGCTTTCCAGCCACTCTTCCCCAAGCCTAGTTTGGGGATAAGCCACACTAGTTTATCTGTCCTGGGAAGTGGGAAGGCAGAGGGGATTGGTCCACTCATGGCCCCTCTAGCCTGCCTGGGCAGGGGCGGCAGTTAACAGACGTACATCCCTACCAGTCATCTGTTACCTTGAGTGCACCATGAGTTCCCCTGTGCCCTGTTGCAGACAAGCAGAAAAGCCCACTACCAAGCCCATGCTGAAGCTTTCTCTACAAATAACTCCACCTCCCTCAAATCCGCTCTTAACATCATCATCTGCCCAACTATGAGTTGGCCAGTTGAAACAGTGAGGTTTGGAGCTAATCTAATCAGAAGTCTGAAGTGTTGTATCTGTACCAGAACTGGATCAGTAGCCAGAGAGCTGATCACGGTTATGCACTAACTGTGATTTATCCTGTAGTGCCAGAGTTGCTCTGTGGCTGTCAGATGTCATTGTGTGAGGTGACATGTCACATCATTGTCATGGTGACATGTCACCACATTACTGTGCAGCTATCATGGACATACAGCTAAAAGCCCTCACTACAACTGTTTCCACTTAGGTATTTAGTTTCTTAAGGATTACTGCCTGTGATGTAGAAATTCCTATCAATCATAATGTCAGCTCTACAGAAATTAAGCTACTTTTAGATGAGGATTTTGAGGCAAATGTAATAACACAGAATAGTGCCTATTTCTCAAAAAGTGGGTTACATCCATCAGGGCAGTGACACAAAAGACTAAGTGGAGACAAGGGAGGGGTCCTTCTATTATTTTCCAGAGATCTCACAAGAAAAAAGATAAATCTGGCTGTGACTAAAGACAATCTTGAAAACAAAAAATTAGTACTACAACTGCAGAAATGTCTTTCTGAGTTTGCAGAGAGCCTCAAAAAGAAGATAGAGAGCCATTCATCTACTTCAGTGTGCATGGAGCAAGATACCAAAAACTTTTATGGCTAATACACTGTAAGCACACAATATGGCTCATTCACAACCTGTAGAAGTTACTACAAGATAGCTGGTAAGCTCAAACCCTCAGCTGTTACAGGCACACTGTCAATCTTGCCCATACGAGTCATGGGAAACCTGCCTGAGATTTGTCTCCACAAACATTTAAAGCCAGATAGCTTCGTAGCTGCGTATTATCTTGCTGTAAAAATACATCTTTCTTTTGCGAGTGAAGACAAAGTGAATGAAGGGGACATTTTTCCTGATGGAGAAAGCACAAGGACCTACCTGCGAGGAAATTGAAGCAAGGTGGGAGAACATGTGTATGTATATGATTAAGTGCATATATGTGTGTGTGTGCCTGTATATGTATGCATATATTTCCTTATTTGACAACATAAGGAACTATAATTATCTGTTAGTTTTCCTGCTCCTGAGTGGGGACTTGGCTAAGGAAGCACAGAGTAACCAGGAGGCAAAGAAGAGGTGCCTTGTTCTCCTGGAACTGAGAATACTCATGTGGAATTCTCTGCCTCAGAGGAGAAGAAAGAATAATTGCTATTTTCATTCAATATAAATCAGTTTGCTAATCAAAGTGGGATTTTACTTCTGTGAATTGGGAAAGAAAAGGAAAAAAATATTGAGAGCTGTCATTTTAATGAACAGTCTTTGGTGGGATTACACAAGGTAAAAGTCAGCATAAAATTTAGCCCAGATGTTTAGTTGGAATAAGAAACTGTCTTAATGTCATGTTTTTCACATTTCCATTCTGAAATCTTAACATAATTTATATAAAAAGATTGTATAAATGTTTACAGTTCTTTAATAGAATTGTAAGCAACCTAAAAAAGCTAAATTCACCTTAGGATCTCCTAACACCACTCCCGAAACTGAGCTCATCTTTTGTAAATTGTGCCTGTCAAAGACTCTATGTGACTCTATGCTACATTGAAGTGTTTTACCTCCACACACAGATGCAGCCTGAAATTTCTTATACACAAAAATGAGCATTTTGGCATAAACAATGTGATCAAGACAGTTTCCATCCTCATCACTGAATCTTGATGGTTTTCTTGAACTTAGATATAACAGTTCCCCACACACAGGATATTGTGTGTGATACAAGCAGTTTTAACTTGAAAGCTCACTCCCACCAAATGTCTGCATTTTTGTGTGAGCCAAGAAAGACCTAAACTCAACTATAACATATTTCCAAGAAAAAGTCTTTGCTGTTATTCTCTCAGGCACGATTTGTTTCCTAACCAATGATGATATTTAATCAAAACTCACACTAGTCTTCCTAAAAGCATTTAAAAAACAAAACAAGAAAGAAGCATTTCTGTTACATAGCTTAGTTCTTAATCATCTAATCAAACTTGATAAATTTTCCACTCTCTCTCTCTCTCCCCTAAAATGAATTCTTGGCAGCCTTCAGTGAAATTAAAAAAAAAAAAAAAAGTTCATGTAGAAGTTCAAAGCAGCAATTTATGTTTCTGATAATTTTAAATTAATTCCTAATCTATGAAGCATAAAGAAACTATGCTTGAGATGCAGCCCACATCCAACCATATGGCTTAAGGAGACAGTCTCTGTGATGTGTGGCTGCAGATCTTTCTGTCCCTGGCATACACACCTGAAGTTCATGCCCTCTAATGTAATTGGACAGTTTTGTTTGTGAAAATGGCCTGTTCTGCCAAATGCTGAAGTCCTTGCTTTGACAGATATATCACTTTTCCAATGTGAGTGTATTTTGAAGAGAGCTGACACATGATCAAGTTCTCTTTAATATCCTTCAACAAACTTGACAGTTGTCCAGCAGGGTCTTGTGCTGCATCCAACTGTCAGCTTCTGCGCAGGCATTATGGGAAAACTGACTGAGGAAAACAGCAGTGAAGACGAAAAAAGTGATTTATGCTTCTCTGTGTACTCAGCTTAGTATCAAAAACAGGTACCTCAGCTTATATGTATTTTAGCAGGCCTACATGGACAAAGTCTCCTTAGGTTCTGGTAGTACAAGAGAACAACCTATTTATTTTATTTTTTTTATTTTAGGGATTTATTGCATGTCTCATTATAAAGCACCCCAAATCTCACATGCACAGGTTTGAGTATTTATTTGAAAACAAAATGTTAAGAGTAATGACAACTAAATGTTCTCATTAAGACCCTTTCCAAATCTGAGCTGCCTTATAAATACCAATAACTGCATGGTTTTTTAACTCTTTGAGGTGCCTCAGTTTCATGAAGTTTTTAGAAGGGTCTTTCACTTACAAGACAAGAGTTCTCATGTACACAGAAAAAATTATTTCAGTATTTTGCTGCTTACGTGTGCCACCAGTGAGAAAGTTTGTGTTTCAGTAGAGATCTGACAATGTAAGCTTAGAATATCCTCTTTGAATTGTTATTTAGGCCAGATGTCGTCATTTTATCACCTTAACATTTCATTTTCCTGCAGGAAGGTAGAGTCTGATTGCAGCCACTTTGTGTTACTTACTGAAATGCAGCTTGCAACAAGAAGGAATTGGACTGGACCAAGATAACATAAACCCCATCATCCCCACCATGAAATGGTATATGTACCCTCAGCCTGCAGCTCTTTTCTTTGTCTGAAAACTCCCTCAGCCCATCTTCTGTCATGCATTGCTGAAAGACCAAAATATTTCTTAATGTTGAATTCCCTGCAGTGAATCTCTTTGGTTTGCAACCTTGTGCCAAAATGGTCCACTCTGACTGCAGCGGGGCTCTCCATGAGCCCATGCACACATCTTGGTTTTAGGTACGTAAGATTGCAGGCAGCTCTCTGCCTGCATGGGATCAAGCCCAATGTGGAGAGTCCAGAGCAGGCAACCACAGCCTGAAGGGGCTTGAAACTAGAGTAAGCAGCTCTGCTGTAAATCAGGCTCACACTAGAGCTCACCCTGCTTTGATGAAAATCATGCACGTGAGCAATGCTGAAGATGTGCAAGTCCTGAGGTTCTACATAAAAATGACAGAAAGATCCTATCAGACAGAAAGACAAGTGTTATTGAAACAGTCATAGAAGAGTCGGTCTGAACTGGAGTACTGGAGAATGACCATGTTATCTCTGTTATTCCAGTGCCCCTTTAAATATAGTGCTGAGGTGACTGCCTACTTAGCCTACGGTGAAGGCCACACTTGTCTGCTGTGAAGTCCCATAATCTTAGTTTATTGCATCACATGTATTGTATTTGCTCAAGCTGTTGCCTGAGGGGGTGCTTGTGGGAAATGTATAGCTTTCTTCTCCCCCCCTTCTCTCACAGACTATTTAGGCTGACATTTATCAATAAATTGCACATATTGTTATACATTTTTCTGTCGGAGCAGCGCTACAAGATTATGTGATGAGCACATTTTATCAATCTAGCAACACTTCTTTTTTTTTCCTCCGTACAAAGATTTTTGCTGCAGAAGTGACTGGAATGTCACAGCTCCAGCACGACCTGATTGCTAAGTCAAACCAGAGACCCAGATAGTTTTCACTGCAGCCCTCATTTCAGGAAACATTTTGGGGAAGGCTGTTTCTGGCTGCTCTCCCACCCCCAGGTCTGTGGACAGCAGGACTGTGGTAGAAATGCAACATGGCCCTCTGTTCCCCACAAAGCCCATAAATCTCCCACAATCAGGTGATTCCTACATTCTGCAGTTCTGTATGTTACATTTTTCCCTCATGGGCTAAGCTGCTAAAAGCCACTACCCTGACCTCCTGTTAGCTTTTTCTGTTTGTTTTATTTTTTCCAAGGTAGCAGTATAATGACCCTACAATCAAGATCATGTCAGTTAATCCTCCTTTTCAGATCAGCACAACTCTTCCTCATGCATTACATTTAAATTTTCTTTTAAAAATGCCTTTACTTGAAAGACAAATCATTTGTCTTTAAATTTCATCTGTCAAGACCTAGACAGGTTATTTCCATAGTATATTTTTAATCTCGCCCTGAAGTTGGTTTCTTCTGTTTTACTCTCCTCATTAGTTGCACCCACATATCTGGATTATTTCAAAATGCCAATATTTTGGACAACATGAAGGAAGCTGCTAGTCACTTCAGTAGAAGAATCAGAGCTAAAACTATTTAAAACAACAGGAGCAGGAATTTATCCTCATGCCTGCTGCAAAATATGTGGGGCAGCCCATGCCCTGTGCACAACCAGCCTTCTTTCATGTCCCTTGATTAGAATAACAATGGGAAAATTTGGGGAAAACTTATTGTGACCGTTTAGTAGGTTTGAAATAGAACTTGGGAAAGCTGCTGAATGCCATCAAATCTAGCACTTGTGCATGCACATTTTGCTACAAGACTTGTTTAATCGTAAGATGCAGTTGGCATCATAAGCAACTGCCACTCATTTTCGAAGGAAATAGAATGAGTTTAGGAGAGGTTAGGTCCCCAGACAGTGCAGAAAAGCAATACCAAAATGACTGAATTTGCCCATCTGGAGGAACCTTACAGCTGAAGGTCCACCCACCCACCAGGGCAGCCTTATTTAAGCCTTCATTGGAGGTCACTTTTACGTGGCCCAACACAGTGCTCTCTACGCTTCCAAACAAGCCCTGGTGACTACTTGGCATGGACTGAGGTGCAAAGTGATTCAGACACCAGTCCCAGCACAGCACAATGGGCAGCCTGTGCCACAGCCCCAGACATAGGCATCCATAAGAGCACCCTTCCAGCACACTGCAGAAGCTTGTGGTCCCTGGCAGTGTGCTCCTGGTCCAGCCTCATGCACAGGCAGGCAAGCAGGGATGCCACCCATGCCCTGTTCTCTGCAGTTAAATCTCAGAATAAAATATAGCTTATCTTTGGGTTGGTCCTTGATTTACTCCACTAACAAACGCATATATCCTGGTGGACATAGCAAGAATTACCGTGGAGGTCCTCATAGAGACATTTAGAACAAAGTGCCCACTGTTCCTTCAACAATGGTCACATGGGCAGGAAAAATGAAGGGTCACACCACATTTGTGGGTGGCAGGAATGACGCAGTCACAAGCGGTGTTCCCCAGGGTTCTGTTTTGGGGCCAGACTTGTTTAATATCTTTATCGATGATCTGGATGAGGGGATTGAGTGCACCCTCAGTAAGATTGCAGACGACACCAAACTGGGTGGGAGTGTCAATCTGCTGGAGGGTAGGATGGCCCTGCAGAGGGACCTGGACAGGCTGGACCGATGGGCCGAGGCCAACTGTATGAGGTTTAACAAGGCCAAGTGCCGGGTCCTGCACTTGGGTCACAACAACCCCATGCAGCGCTACAGGCTTGGGGAAGAGTGGTTGGAAAGCTGCCTGGCCGAAAAGGACCTGGGGTCCTGGTTGACAGCCGGCTGAACATGAGCCAGCAGTGTGCCCAGGTGGCCAAGAAGGCCAACAGCATCCTGGCTTGTATCAGGAATAGTGTGGCCAGCAGGAGCAGGGAGGTGATTGTCCCCCTGTACTCGGCGCTGGTGAGGCCGCACCTGGAATACTGTGTCCAGTTTTGGGCCCCTCACTACAAGAAAGACATTGAGGTGCTGGAGCGTGTCCAGAGAAGGGCAGTGAAGCTGGTGAAGGGTCTGGAGCACAGGCCTTATGAGGAGTGGCTGAGGGAACTGGGGTTGTTTAGTCTGGAGAAGAGGAGGCTGAGGGGAGACCTTATCGCTCTCTACAACTACCTGAAAGGAGGGTGTAGTGAGGTGGGTGTTGGTCTCTTCTCCCAAGTAGTTAGCGGTAGGACAAGAAGAAATGGGCTCAAGCTGCGCCTGGGGAGGAGTAGTTAGCAATAGGATGAGAAGAAATGGGCTCAAGCTGCGCCAGGGGAGGTTTAGATTGGGTATTAGGAAAAATCTCTTCACAGAAAGAGTGGTCAAGCATTGGAACAGGCTGCCCAGAGAGGTGGTGGAGTCACCATCCCCGGAAGTGTTCAAAAAACGGGTAGATGTGGCACTGTGGGACATGGTTTAGTGGGCATGGTGGTGTTGGGCTGATGATTGGACTGATGATCTGAGAGATCCTTTCCAACCTTAATGGTTCCTAGTTCTTACTTTCTTTAAAAAATAATCCAGCCACCAAGCCAGGAAACATGAAATTAACTACTCTATCCTTAATTGGTTTAGTGGTGGACTTGGTAGTCTTGGATGGTCTTTTCCAACCTAAACAATTCTATGATTCTATTCTGTTCTATGACTCTATAACTATTGCAGTGCTGCTGCCCCTAGCTTTAACCCAGAACTATACAGTCACAGCAATTATGAAGAATTATCCAATAAACTGTTTTAAATTTAAGCCTCAATGAAGAAATTCAATGAGTTTCAACTAAACTATTTTCTTTGGTCCACAGTGACTAGCAGACACTACTCTGAAATAAAAAAAAAAAAAAGAAGAAGAATACTGTAGTACAAAGAAACAATGAAAGAACTCATTGGTTATGTAAATTTACTGCTCTAATTGTTTCATTATTAAAAGTGTTTTGGTAAGAACATTTTGTTGAACCAAGATTGATTGCAACAAAAAGTAAATCCAAGAAATAACATAAAAAGATGTCAAATACATTTACAGAAGAATTAAAATAAATAAGAAGAGTATTTTATGAAACATGCTGACTCTGTTCATCTTTTGATGGTTAGACGCACACAGCAATGAAAGATTTGTCAGAAGCAACCACCTCAATTTCTAGTCTTCAGTGAGTTATGCACTAACTGAAGTCTCTACACTTGTGAAGTGTTTATGATCACTTCAGAATTAACAGCTTCCCATGAATGTCAGGTTTATGGACAATCTATTAAATATTTGAATCAGATCTGCTTACCTGAACTAATCCATCTGAAAAAAAATACATGTTCTTCTCAAATGCCAAGGGTTATGTCATGTCATTTTGCCAGTGCGAAAGAAAACATGTTGTTATCAAAGAGAAATTTGCTAACAATCTGGAGGATGTGTGATATACAGAAATATTTGGATTACTGACTCTCCACTGCAGGTTGTTTTTCACATTCTTAATTACTGGCCAAATATATCCTTGTGGTGCATGGAAGAATAAAATCAACTCAAAGCCACAGTTCTGAGTTTAGCATTAAAATTCAAATGCAAAATTTCCCAAATATCCAGGAGACTGAAATAGTATAATATATATATGCAATACATTGGGTGAAATCTGCTCTGTACCACAAACAGTGGAAAGCTGTTGCATGTATTTAGTAGACATACTCAGCCCTTCTTCTAGTGCACCATTTCAGAAACTTCTCACTGCAAGCGTTAATGAATTGAGTTCCGCAGTGAGGGACTAAATGAAAGAGGACAGGAAGAGGAAATGATTGGGAAGGAGGAAAAGTTACAAAGAAATTATAAAGGGGTACAGCAGAGAAGAATGCTGACTGGATAAAAAACGACCAAGAGAAAACCACATGTGAAAGCATTGAAGCATGTTGCAAATAACGTCTCCAAAGTAGATACATGTATTTGAAACTCTCTGGACTGAGTCTTCCTTTTTGTCAATACTTACTTTTTCAGCCTAACTCTTCTCGGTACCTCTCAGCTAATTCTATTACATTTCTATGTACCCCTAGAATATAGGACATCACTTTCTTTCTCCCAAAATCTCCCCTTGCTCTTCATTTCCTTCCAAAACCCATGCAACACCTTCCTGTACTACTTCCTTGATTCTTACACATTTTTTTTTTCTGTAACAGTTTATGTCACTGTTGATTCACAACACATACATATATTAGAAGGATCCACTCCCTAGCATGTCACTACATATACTTGAAAATCTTTAGCCATGTAAACTCTGTTCCGTAAAGCAGCAGGGTGCTACTGTTGCACAGTTATATTTCATATGTGATCTGATCTGATCATCCTAGACTGCATCATTGCAGAAATAGCCACAGCTTCCTCACATCATCCTTTTCCTATACTCTTGGAAACAACAATTCAAGTTGTTACAATTATACACCATCCCACTAATTCAAAGTACCCATATAAACATTACTTGCCAAACGTACCTGTACTTAGACTTTATATCCAACCATCAGTATATAACATACGCACTTAATCAATGTATAATTTAGACATTTTATTAGCAAGTCTCCCAGGGAACTGGTTTAGCTAATGATAATGAACGGTCATGACTATCATGTAACTGGGATGGCATTTGCAGAGGGAAAGAAAGAAAGAGAAATCCTACCTTCATATGACCAGTGTCACAAGGTTAAATAGTACTAGAGTTCTACCTTCTTGCTTTTTAATGTGGAAATGACTAAATAAAACATTAAAAAAGAGAAAATATGAGAGATAGATAATGAATAGCCATTTTATTAACTTTGCCATTCATGTTTCATCTCGATAGGATAATAAAAGACACATAGATCTGCAAAGCTGTGATGTGATGACCACACTTGGAGCTTTCACATCCCCTGGTCTCTGAAAGGATACCCTCCTCCTTTCTTTGGTTCAGCTTGCAGGTGCTCAACAGCTCTGAAAATCATTTTGGACCATAGAAAAGTCAGGAATCCAGAACAGAACTGTTAATAATTCAGGACTAAATTTTCCAATTACATATCCAAAGCAAGTAATTATCTTTCTAAAATCTAGAGTTGCCATAGATGGAAAACAGCACATGTGCAGATTAGATCTCTTAAAAATAAAACCTGAATTGCTAGGGGAAGTAACACCATTTGTTAATTCTAAGGCTACACATTTTTCCGAGCATGTTTTACCTACATGAATTTTGTCCTTAACACTATAATCTCTGCAGATATACATGTCAGCTGTTCCTGCCTATTCTAGCTTGCACATACTTCTCAAGAGGAGAGAAGGAAAAAGTCACCACTAATAGAATCTATATCATTTCATAAGAAATTCTCCAAGCAAACCTCTTTTCAAAGACTTTTAGCCCAAACGAAAAATTCAAGGTTTTAATAATTTTAATAAGCTTCTGATAGTCATTCAAATTTGAGGTGTTTATCCAAATACCCTCAAGCCTCAGAGAATCCCTTATCACTGCTTCAATTCCTAATAGCTGTCATTCCAATAAATATCAGAGCAATTAAAATCTCCATCAATCAAAAATATTGCTTTCTCACAGGCCTGTCATTTTTTTAAAAGCAAATCCTGATCTACCTTTTCTAACAGCTCTTGAATTTTATAGCAACATATAATAACCATCTGACTGCCTTTATTTCCATTTAACTTTTATCTTTAATGCCTCTGCTGTTTCAACCAAAATATTTATAGCATTTTTTCCTTTGCACGCTTAATATTATTGTCTCTGTTTCCTGCTGTATTTTGCCCTCTATCCTATGAGGAGGGAAGGCAAAGCCAGTGAAACCAGTTCTGAGAGAGAAAGTCAAATTTTTCATTTGCTTCACCACCCTCATTGTAAAAAGTGTCTTCCTTATATCCAGTCTAAATCTATTCTTCTTTAGTTTAAATCTATTATTCCTTGTCCTGTCACAACAGGCCTTGTTAAAAAGATTGTCCCCATCCTTCCTATAGCCCCACTTTAAGTACTGAAAGGCCGCAACAAGGTCTCCCTGCAGCCTTCTCTTCTCCAGGCTGAACAACCCCAACACTCTCAGCCTGTCCTCATAGCAGAGGTGCTCCAGCCCTTGGATCACTTTGGTGGCCCTCCTCTGGACCCGCTCCAGCAGGTCCATGTCCTTCTTGTGCTGAGGGCTCCAGAGCTGGACACAGTACTCCAGGGGAGGTCTTACCAGAGCAGAGTAGAGGGGCAGAATCACCTCCCTCGACCTGCTGGCCACGCTGCTTTTGATGCAGCCCAGGATACGGTTGGCTTTCTGGGCTGCAAGCGCACATTGTTGGCTCATGTCCAGCTTTTCATCCACCAGTACCCCCAAGTCCTTCTCCGCAGGGCTGCTCTCAATCTCTTCATCCCCCAACCTGTACTGATACCGGGGGTTGCCCCATCCCAGGTGCAGGACCTTGCACTTGGCCTTGTTGAACCTCATGAGGTTCACACAGGCCCACCTCTCCGGCTTGTCCAGGTCCCTTTGGATGGCATCTTGTCCTTCTGGCGTGTCAACTGTACCACTCAGCTTGGTGTCATCTGCAATCTTGCTGAGGGTGCACTCAATCCCATTGTCTATGTCACTGATGAAGATATTAAGCAGCACCAGTCCCTGTACGGACCCCTGAGGGACTCCACTTGTCGCCGGTCTCCATGTGGACATCAAGCCATTGACCATGACCCTTTGGATGTGACCATCCAGCCAATTCCTTATCCACCAAACAGTCCACCCATCAAATCCATATCTCCCCAATTTAGAGAGAAGGATGTTGTGGGGGACTGTGTCAAAGTCTTTACACAAGTCCAAAGAGATGACATCCATTGCTTTTCCCTTGTCCACTGATGCAGTCACTCCTTCATAGAAAGCCACTAGGTTGGTCAGGCAGGACTTGCCCTTGGTGAATCCGTGCTGGCTGATTCGAATCACCTCCCTGTCTTCCATGTGCCTTAGTGTAGCTTCTAGGAAGATCTGTTCCATGATCTTCCCAGGCACAGAGGTGAGGCTGACAGGTCGGTAGTTCCCAGGGTCCTCCTTTCTTCCCTTTTGAAAAATGGGCACAACATTCCCCTTCTTCCAGTCACCAGGGACTTCACCTGAGTGCCATGACTTTTCAAATATCATGGAGAGTGGCTTGGCAACTACATCAGCCAATTCCCTCAGGACTCTGGATGCATCTCATCAGGTCCCATAGACTTGTGTACGTTCAGGTTCCTCAGGTGGTCTCGAACCTGATCTTCCCTTACAGCAGGAGGGGCTTTACCCCGCTGGTCCCCATCTTGCGGTCCATCGACTCAGGAGGGGTGAGGAGAGAGGTTGCTGGTGAAGACTGAGGCAAAGAAGTTGTTGAGTACCTCAAACTTCTCCTCATCTGTTGATACTAGGTCGCCATTCTTGTTTGTCAGGGGGGTACGCTTTCTTCAACTTTCCTTTTCTGATTGTCATTCCTGTAGAAGACCTTCTTGTTATTCCTTACATCCCTTGCCAAATTCAGCTCCAGCGGCACCTTGGCCTTCCTGACCCCCTCCCTACACGACCAGGCAGCTTCCCTGTACTCTTCCCAGGACACCTGTCCCTGCTTCCATGGCCTGGGCAGTTCCCTCTTACTCTTTAGTTTGACCAGAATGTCTAGATTCAGCCACGCTGGTCTTTTCCCGTCCTTGCCTCATTTCTTACACTTGGGGACTGAGAGCTCTTGTGCTCTATGGAAGGTGTCCTTAAAGATCTGCCAACTCTGTTCTGTTCCCCTATCCCTGAGGACCATTTCCCAGGGGGTCCTTCTGACTAACTCCTTGAAGAGCTGGAATTTTGCTTTTCTAAAATTTAGGGTCCTGACTGTACTCCTCGCTTTTCCCATGTCCCTCAGGAGTGTGAACTCCACCAACACATGATCACTGCACCATGAAGATGCAAAAATATTTCCATGGGCAATGTTGACCATTTCAACAAACCGGGACAAATACCCTAAGAACAACATCTCCTTTCTCTACAGTGTCATTTTATGGACTAAAATTGCCACTTCTTCTGACACAACATCTTGAAACCCCTGTTTAGACCTTCCTTTTGGTGTCATTTGATTTCTTGGAAGGTGAAGGGAGTTAAACAGGCTACGTAGGAGCTTGCAGTATTTGTGACATGAAATTGTGGTGGCCTGGCAAAGAGATTTAGCTGCAAGGACTAGAAAGAAAATCTTGGACCTAAAAGAGGTTGAGACAATAAGTGTCAGAAATTAGATCTGGCCTGTAAGTGGAATTGTAGTAAGGAGAACCAGAAGAAAAAGATTCCTCTTACTAAAATGAGGAAGAATTAAGAATTCTGCTCTTCTCATGCGGCATTCAGTCTGAAAGGTGGATGTCCACAAGGAATCTTCACATAGCTGGCTGTTTTCCTGGAGGAAGAGAAGGCAGGCCAGGAAAAGACAAGGAAATACGCAAGTTCTCACATATTCTGCAGGAGATCTGACTGTTTACCTACACGGAGCTAAGACGGACACAAATGGAGTTTGGAAGAACATTCTCCCATTTTACATTTTCTTTACTGCCACCAGGACACGACTGAGGAAAGATTTCCACAGCATGCTTCAGGGAAGTGCCCATCTTTGTCAGCCTTCAGTTCCCTCCCCCAGGTTACACTCTTCTTTCTCTCTCTTCCTCTGTCCTGCAGGTTTCAGTGTAGCCAAATAAATCCATTTCTAAATCAGACCTCCTTTATTTTGGTTTGGGTTTTTTTTGATCTACTATTTTAGGAATGAGGCCAGCTGTTAATGGAGCCCAGTTATCTGATCTATCTTAAGCCCTATGGGCCCTATTTTCATCTGTAAAAACAAGCACTGAGGGCTGCCTAGGCAGATGATACTTAAAGGTTAAGGAGGTTGGACACTGTTTAGAGGACAAACTGTCATTCCATTATTTTCAAACCCAAGCCAATGTTTTGCAATGCAAATGCAACAGTTTTCTGTATATTCGGTTTATTCTGTTTCATGTTTTGGCCATTCCACAATCTCCAGAGTACTATTAAGATTAGGAGAGTTGCGTGCAGTGGTTTAAAGAATATTAAAAGAGATGCTGTCTAGTGTATGAGTGAGCTTCTGCAGATTGGATCCTTGAGTCACTTTAACCTTGAAATTTTTTTGCAGATGTCAGATAGATATTTTCGGTAAACTTTTATTTCCTGGTAGCTCATAATATATTCACTACACAAAATCTACTTCCCAGGTAATTTGACTGATTAAATATCCAGAGACACACACGTACATGTGTGTGTGTGTGCACGTGTTTCAACTCATGGTATAAACTTAAAATAAAGGAGCCAGACAGATGTTTTTGGTTGATCTATGTTAGTCATACAGTTTTTATATACATAAATCTGTTGCCCTTGATTGACGTCCAGTTCTATTTATTCTGCCAGTAAAACAAAAGGTGATAGTAAATGTAGTATATTGCAGCTTCAGTAATCGTGGATGAGTAACCAGTAGGAGAGCCACCAAACTGCAGACCACAAACTCAGTGCACCAGTCAAATCAGCCAGATCCCCCAGTATATCTAGACCTCCCAAAACGTTGCTAATATAGCTCATGAAATACCCCAACGTTCACATCTGTCAACCCAAACACAAGGATGGCAGAACAGAGGTCTGGTGCTGGTGGAAGACGTGACCTCCTTGTCAGAGGGCTATTGCAACATAGACAAATGCCCATCTTCCTATAACAATACTTTGAATTCAGTGTAGCACATTATGTTTTAGCATCTCTTGACAAAATATTTACTCTTCCTTTTGAGCACAGTTGGTCAACACAATTTTAATTATTTCCCAGACTATTTCTCTGGGTCAAGATTTTCATTGAACCAAATTCACCTTTCACTGATCTATTCATTCTCTGTCAAAAACAAAAGTTTCAATCCCTTAATTTAATTAAAATGTTCTTGACTGAGATCATTAAATCTTGGAGAGATGTTTAATTCAAAATTTGCTGTATCCACAATGGTAATGATTGAGTAACAGAAAATCAACTTATGTCGTAGTAGTTTGTTAGAATATTTGTTTACTCTTCAACTGAAGCATGCTAATTACAATAAGAGGTCTTCACAAGCAATCCAGTTATCAAATGTGATTGGTTAATAGATAAGGAATGATTTGTGATTAAAAACATACAAAACCAGCATCTGCAGAAGATGATTATTAGACCTGGGGCCACATTGTAAAGCATCAAAAATTGGGCTGTTAAATATACTTGCGCTGCCATGTGAATGTGGAATCAGACATATTTTTCCTGTATGTGCAAATAGAAACTCATACGTACATTTGCCTCATTGGAATTGTAGTGGCAGTGGTGTTTGCTGCTACAAACACTAGTCACCTCTGATGTAGCATTTTCTCTCCTCAAAAAAGAGACCCTCACAAAATCAGAAAATTTAGGAAGGGATCATTAAAATATTTGACCAAGCTATACCCCGGAAACAATTTGAGCTCTTTAAAGCATTTTTGATTACTGTGTAAGAAGGACTACAAGCTCAAAAAACATTTCCATTTGTTGCACTTGGGCATGACTGAAAATCAGGAATGACTCCTCTCCAATGTAGTCATATAGAACGTGGGTTCCAGAGTAGGGATTTCCACAGGAACAAAAGTCCTTGCTGTTGGCCTCTCCCTCTTAGAGATTCTTACATGCTGAGTTTATAAACAGGTTGGGGAAAGGGGAAAGCTTAAACAAATAGAGTATCAAAGGTAGGTCGTAGCTCATTTTTAACTGATTTGTGCAGATATGGGAAATCTATTTGTTAATTAATAAACACAGAAAATCCATTAAGTATTGTGTTCTATTTTTTTAAACTGGGAAATTATTGCTTTTCTTGACACAAGGTTATTTTAAGTTTCAGGATTTTGAAATAAGAAAGGATTTTGTTGACTTTTTCCACAGTCATTGGGGATCTCTGACTTTATGTTTTAATTAAAAAAATAAAATAAGCATTGCTTTTAGCAGGACTTCTGTATGCAAACAGTTTTTGAATACGAAAATGAAACCTTTTATAACACGTCTGTTGTTCTCTCACTTTGTTTTGCATTTTCTTGGCTACACACATGCTTTCTGAACCTGTTGTTTAAGTTCCAAAGCTTCACTCCCCTGCATCCTGCTTATTCAATCTGTATCTCTCACAACTGGTTTCCTCTCCTCTTTCCAATGAGTCTTATCATACTCGGGTCTGGTACTCTTTTTCTAGGTCAGCCTAAATGAGTATTTACTCTCAACTTCTTTCATTTTCTCAATATCCCTTCAACCATCCCCACAAACACAGTCTCTCAGCAATAACCCCTAGGATCTCCTAGCATGGTCCCCTGGCATGGGCATGATCCCCACCTGGCAGGTCTCCCCCAGGACCTGACCCCAGAAGGCACCTCGGTCAGAGGATGCTAAACCTAGGCAATCTCAGCAGCCTGTGAAGCTATAAACCTGAGTCAGAATTCACCCGCCTCTACCTTTAGTTTACATTGTAAATGTGAATGGAAGCATTTTATTGTAATTAGCTGGAAGGGGTACAGATTGTAGTTGTTTTATAGAAGCAAAACTATGAAATCTATAAATGTAAAACTGTTATGGCGGCCATAATACATCCTGAGCACTAAATTAAATTATGTCATAATATATAGGCCATTTATTAAAGATATAACATCTAATAGCTCTTTTTTTTTTTTTTTTTTTTTTTTTTTTTTTAATGAGGAGTTCCACATGGAATATCTTGGCAGCTGAACTTTTCTCTTTAGTCACATAGGTACAGACTATGACAGGGTGATCACAGCTGTGTCCCAGCCTGGTGTTATCAGGAGTGAAACGCTGGGTGACTCTTCCATCTCTCTATCATCTGGAAGATGAAAAGGATGATGTGGGGCATGGTACCAGCATCCTGACTGAGCCCATGGAGCAAATGTGTCCCCATATCCTGGGGCAGCCCAGCTGAGCTGAGGTCAGCTATTGCAGCTTATACTTTCCCCACTGGAGGAGCAAGGAGGCTGCCTTGCAGCTTCAACTCTTCCCTTGTCAGAACAGAAACTGCAGAAGTCATGGCAGTGTAAGGCACCATAGGATACCCTTACCTACTGCCCTCTATTTGTGCTAATGTGATCACTCAAAAGGGTATTGGGGGCTTGATGCCACCCTACCTGAAGTCACCAGTGACCGTTGCTTTCCCCAACTCCAAAATCAAGCCTCTGCTCTTCAGTCTCTCAACTCGGAGGTCTCTAAGGAATGGTCCTGGGGGCACCAGCACATTGAACATACTATCAGCATAAACCTTTGTCAAACTCTGACGTGTTAATCTAGCTGGGGATCTTGAGTGGGGCCAGGATCCTGTAATCCTTTCCTGGGTGGGTAATTTACTCTCAGAATAGTCTTGATAGCTCCCTCAGGGCTTCTCTGAATATGGATTAGCTGGAGGAGGTTCTTGCAAGGCTAAGCTCCTCACGGTGAAGGAAATGACTCCTTTCACTGATGCTAGCTGAGTATTTGTAAAGAAAGATGGATAAATTCACAAAGCTGTGGACTGCTGAGCACAGGAATGCTAAAGTCACTGATTCCCAGTGTAAAGGAGTAACGTCTTCACTAGAGCTACTCAATGATTTTCAGCTGAGATTATTTTCTCTGGAAAATTTCAGGGTTCCCCCCCAAATTCCTTTCTTGTTAATATCACTGTTCTCAACACACTCACCACTGCCTCTGCGGTCCTCTGCTGCCACTTAGCAGCAAGCTACTTAGGAGTGGAAAAGTTAGGTTTGCTTTTCCTTAAAATCCTTTTCCCAACCAAGAAACAAAAATCTAAATTTTTCTTTGTGGATTACTTTGACTTAACTTTTTTTTAAAGATCACTTTTTGTGGGGCCTTCCTTTGCCAGTCACCTCCTGATGGAAAGAGAGACCTGTAAACAACCAATAATTTGTCCAAGCAGAAGCCTGTAACAGTAACTGCTATGCAGAAAAATATGGGGTTCTTGAAGGGTATGAAGCAGTCTACTAAGACAGACACTAAACGAAAACTCACTAAATCTCAGTTCCACCCCCAAATTGTATGATCTTGGGTATCATAACACATCGCATATTCATTTTCCATTTCTGCCTGTGCTATCTCATTCTTTTGAAACGAAGTTCCTAAGTGCAAGAAATATCTGTAAGGTGTATCTGTAGCACTAACACAATGGGACCCTTAAATCCACTGCAGCCTCCAGATTCTGCTACAACACAAATTAATAATGATAAGGAGGATCTCTATGCCACGGGAGCATAAGACACTGTCACCACTTCATATTTGAATATTTTTTTTAGGATTCCCTGGTTCACAAACAGATACCAAAACTGTCAGATGAGCTTCCAGCTGTTCCTATTAGGGCAAATTCATGGTTATTTTGCAAATGTTCTTTAGGATTTTAAGCTGTAAGGGTGTTTGATGGAACATCTCTAAAGATTCACCTTCCAAAAGTGCACAAATGGTTCATGCAAATGGTGTTGCACTTTATGGATATAGGTATTCCTAGTAGCAGAGACTTTTAAATGGTACTGTCAAGAAATGGCTGCTGGACAGTGTTCAGTATTTCCCAATTATTGCACTTAGCCAAAGAGTCTGATCTTGTCAGCGAATGCTTAAAACCTTGCCAGAAATAACAGATCATTGGGTATAGAACAATTTTAAACAAGCCCTTTTGGTGGCAATCTATGCAGAAGCAAACATTGGTTATCCAATGATAAAGAGAAAATATGCTGGTTTTATTACCTGAGCTTCACTGCTGCAGACACAGAAACACACCTGTTAACAAATATGAGAATGAGTATGTGGGGATATGGTCTGTGCAGAATAGACAGTGTTGAGGCAAGCAGATATTATTCTGCTGTTCCTCTACCCTGGTTAAAATACAACCATTGTATTATAGCTGGTGTTGAAGATCAGGACATTTCATTACTATAAACATTAAAAGCAACTTGATCAATGGGGTACAATAGACCCCACTACACCAGAAACTCCATTTACAGCATCTAAGGTGACATTGCAGATGGTCATTTTATTTTCCGGAAAGTTTTCTTTTACATTTCAAGTGCTGCACTTGATGGTTTATTAAAGGGTTTGCCAGAATTAGTTTTATCTAAACAGTGGCAATAAACTTTACTACTGGCTCTTTACCCTGCAAGATTTTTCTTTTCCCTGGTCATTGCTATTCAACCAGTCTGTTTTCCACTATGATTTTCCCTTTGTCTGGTCTGCAACATCTTTGTGACTAAACAAATAAACAGCATCGGTTCAGTAGATGGATCTTCAGACCCAAGCTCCAGAGTAAATTCCATAATCAACTAGGCTGAATGATGCTTTTAGCAGGCCAAGGCTGATACTCACTATAATTCACATTCCCTGGGTACACTGCTCTGTAATAAAGCTTGAATGTCAGGCATGTCAGCCAAGAGCTAACATACCTGTTTGAACTAGTCTGGTGCCAATGGAAACATATCACAAACTGAAAACATTTAGCCTACTGTATAATCGTAAATGGATTCTTTTTAACCAAATGAAGAATAATCACTTATACATAAGCACACAAATATGTTAAATGTTAACATGTAATAAAGCCTTAAACCACTCCTAGCTGGCATGTTCAGAATAATGTCACTGTAAATAAATACATTGAAGAGCTATTAGAGTCCAAGACATTTTTGCCCATCAGTAGTATTAGTTTAACAGGACAAACTTTCATTATATTCTGACATTTAGTACATACAGTACGTTGTTTATGCACTAAATGTCAGAATATAAAGATGGTTTAGCCCTTTTATTTATGTATTTAAGAGTTATTAATTTAAGTGACCTTATTTAATCAAAACTGCTGTTTAATAAAAATCATGTCCACAAATTTCAAAATAGAGCTTTTAGTTCTGAAGATATGTTAGTTGTTTAACACTCAGATATGTGCTTAGCCCTCCTTAGAATCCTTTTTCCCCGCTAAGCTTGCAACTCCAGCATGCACAATGGTTTAATCGTATATTGTTCTGAGTACTAACCCTTTACAAATCATATGACATAAAAAGAAAAATAAGTAACATTGTAAAGACAGTAATGAGAACTGTTGAGCTAAAGTGCCTCTTAAAGAAATCCTAATAAATTCCAGAATTTCTAGTCTTCTGGCAAGCTTTCCATTTAGAATAAAATCAATGATCAATGGTTGCAAACAGTCAGCATCAGGCTTGCATGCCTCCAGAGCAGAAAAAACTCATAGACGAAAGATGACATTTAAAGGAAAAAAGCTGACATTGACTCCATCACTGTCATTGCTTCTGCCATAAAGCAGCTTCAAATATTAAAACATTTTTCATCTGTGCTGCATTATTGGCACCAGAAATTGTTTTCTCTCTGTCTGATACTCACTTGAACTGCAGCAGAGCTCCCCAGAGACTCCAGATTGTTACCAAGGCCTCATAACATATTGGCAGTTGATGTGGTGGTGTTCATGTACACTTGCCACTCACAAAGGAGCTTCCCCCTCCCTTCACACTCATAGGAAAAAGAAAATGCTCCGACAGGAATTTCAGTCAAGTTCAATGAGTTCACTGACTTGGATGTAGGAGCTGGTGTGCATCATTTTGCGTGGCCTCCTTGAACTCAGTATGGGTTTGGGGTGGGTGAGTATATTGTCCACACTTGTGGTTTTGTGCCAGTGTGTTAAAAACCTGACCATTTGCATTGATTTTTTTTCAAAATCTCTGTCCTCCTCCTTTTACATAAATGCCTCTTAATTCGTCTTGCATTCCGTGCCTAAGTTGTTCCCAGGTAAGTGTTTCACAATTCAATGGGAAAAGCAAAGCTTTTTTTGATCAGTGCACTTACAATCTGTCACTAGGAGGGAAGGCAGATTTAGATGCACCATGGAAAGCCTTCACCTACTATAGGATAATCTTTGCATAAGTTTTTATGCAAACACACCATTAGTATATAGGTCAGTGAGAACTGGTAGGCAAATAAACCATAACTAATGCATCAACTCATCAACAGAAATTAGGCACCTAAATCCCTATTAGTGTTAAAAACACTGCCGAAATGAATAAATACTCTGCATTTTGCATCGACTAACAAAAACCCCACAAACCTAGTATGTTGTCAAGCACTGGTACTCCCTCAGTTTATGAAAGACGATGCAATTAAATGCAGCTTCATATCATCAGAAATGATTCATGTATCCTCCTACTAGGAAGAAGACTGAGCCTTTCATGAATGGATGCTTCTGTCAGAAGCACTTGCCCAAGATCTAACGTTCAGAAGGACATGGGGCAGCGGGACAGGTGGGGCAGCTCTATCTCCAGTCCCTTTGGTGCATTACGATCATCACAGAGGCTGGAGTCTGAGTCACCTTTGACTTATTATCAAGTGCAATAACACAACAAAGCAAAGACAGGCAGTAAATTATCTTCCATTATTTTCTACTGTCTCTACCCTCCTTGTCTGTGAATACACCCATTTGGACATTCCAGGTGTAAAACAGAATGAATGTTGCAATTTGCAACTGTGTCCAGCAATTTTTTTTAAGACCAAGGTCTCTGCCCTGTGACACATAAGCAACATTTCCCACCTGACCCTTTGAGACTATTTGCAGTTATGGGAAAGCAAAAAATTAAGAGTCAGGCTGACAGGAAGCAAAGATTTGCTCACTGTTCACAACTTCACCACCTTCATCCACCTTTTGACCAACAGAGCCGAGGGACTGCTACTCAAAACAGTTCCGGCAGCTGGGGCATGACAGCACACAGAAGCTGACCGTGGTCTCTGTGCCTGCAGTATACCTCAGCTCTTACAAGTCATAAACCACTGATGTCAGCATCCCACACGCTACCAGATGAGGAATTGGCCTGCAATACTGCTCCTAGCTCCATACTGCCTGGGACCAGCCAGTGTCACAAACTGATACAACTGCAAAGCAAAACGTGACCCTAAGGGATTCTCCCAGTGCTTGGATGGCAGTGCTGGTGCATCGCATGCTATGAAGAGAGGTTTCAGCTTCCACTACCATTATCTCGCTGTGGTGCTGTATCACCTCATAAGATAGACTTTTAAAAGTCTGGACAATCAAGGGACTTAAAAGAGTTTACACACCCCTAATCTGCCCTCTTCCAAAACAGAAACCCTGAAAAATCCATGCCCACCTTGTCCCAGGGGCAAACCAGCTCACACAAATCAACCTGTCTGTCCCCCTCCTGCCTGACCCAAAGAGAAGGCCCAACCACCTAATGCTGCAGCCCCATGCCCTCTCACGTATGGCATTACCTTGTTGTGCAGACCATTTTGTGGACAAAAGCAAGCCGCAAAGAGCAAATGTTAGCACTGGCCCTGCTCGGGGTGTCAAGGAACCTCCTAGCTATGGATAACAAAATTTGCAGGCACCAATGCCCAAACCTGCAACAGAATGGTCTGTTTTAGCAAGTTGAGCATATAACTAGAGCAAGCAGCTCTAATCTCAGCTCTGACAATGACTGGCTGCCTTGACAGCAGCAAATCTTTGTCTTTCTGTTGCCTGTCCCAAACATGGACAGTTACTTGCTTTTCACCAGAGCTGCT
This sequence comes from Pelecanus crispus, assembly GCF_030463565.1. NCBI lineage: Eukaryota > Metazoa > Chordata > Aves > Pelecaniformes > Pelecanidae > Pelecanus > Pelecanus crispus. Next base: position 35,635,416 of record NC_134650.1, read on the forward strand.
GGAGAAACTGCTAGCTGCATGCAAGCCACTGACAGAGAGAAAAATGCAGGACAAGGATGAGCAGTATTGGTTGAACTCCTACCATAAGAGAAGCAAACCAGAGATGGAAAAAGGTACATTGGAGCAGAGGGTGGTGTAAGGGGCAGGAATGAAGGCAAGAGGAGGATGCTTCATGTTGCCAAATGGTTTGGTTTGGCTCAGTGGAAGACATCTAGCGACCCTCCACTTTGGGATTTTTCACGGTGTCACTAGGACACAGTTTCCTGGAGACTGACAACATTAAAAAAAAATTATAGGGCTTCAGTCTATGAAAAGGAAGTAATCATTTGCCACAGACCTTTTGCTGGATATTATCTCATGAGTCGTGACCCACATCAAGAGAGCAGCCATTTGAGTCTGACTTGAAAAGCCAGTGGTTGATAATGTTCCCCATATATTCCTGCAGGTAACAAGTGATATTTAGCTGAGAAGGTCTGTATAACTTGGCTTGCTGGCCCTTTTAACTCAAGTAACTGCCTGAGAGTGAATGACAGACTAGAGAGATTGTGTTGAAAACAAACAGAAAGAAAAATCAAATAAAAAGTATCTGTGTGGGTTGTTTTATTGTGGAAGTGAATGACAGCATTAGGATTTAGACCTCCTAGTTTAACACATCCTGCCTTCCCGGGTTTAATAACTATACACATGACTAAAAGACAGCATATAAAAACATGTAGCGATTTAGTGGATCAGGGTTGCTGTATTTGGATTATCAGGGCATTTAGGGGAAAAGGGAAAAAAAAAAAAAAAAGACCACACAGGGAGACAGCGCAAAGAGCCTCTCCACAACCATCTGCCACAACATCACGTGGCTCTGTAAACTGACAGACACTCCTTTAGCAGGGCCCAGGCACGTCAGATGAATCAATCAATCAAAAAAATTCTTATGAAACTTAATCACGGAGGGTCGTGTTAGGGAGTGGGGAACAGATTAAATTACCACGGTATTAGATACGGGAAATGATTTCTGTCAAAACCATCTTTACTGCAATTATAATATGTTAATTATGTATTTCATTAAGTAAGTGGATTAGAGTCTGCACAGATGAAATCACGCTGAAGGCTTTGAATCATTTGCTGAGCAGTGTGGGAGGACTGGTGTGAATGGAACTCAGTTAATTTTGAAAACTTTCACATGCTAAACATACCCCCCCCAACTGCAGGAAATAAATGCCTCCCAGATTGCTGTGTAAAACATCCAAAGACCACATTCATTTTAGTGATGTAATCAGATCATGCCTGATGTGGTCCAGGAGCTTGTCAAAGATGCCATAAATGTGTTTGTGTATAATGAAGCTACACTGTCTCTGAATCTCCCAGCCATAGAAGGAAGATAACTTGGACAGGATACCAGCTTTCTTTTAGTCTGTGCTCCAGAGCAGAGCACTAGCCAGCACAGAAGGAAAACAAAAAAAAACCCCTTATTTTAGGTACTGCATAGCCATGTATGTAGCTGCCAGCCATAAGCTGACTGCAACATTTAGCCTGCAAATGCATTTAAAAAGCACAGCTCTGCAGTATCCTGCATCTTTTGTGTTCCTGCTTATTTCTCTTTCGATGACCACAAGGTCCTGTTCACAGGAAAGGGCTAGTTAGCGATGTATGAACAGTAGCCCCGGTGAGCCAATAATTTGCTTTGTGTTTCTGTGTACCTGAAGGGACTCACACTGGGTGAAATGCTGAGAAAGCGTAAGTCAGTACAGCTACTGGTGTCAGAAGGACCAAGCTGGTTCACCCCATGGAAGGATCTGGCCCAACACCGTAATCCTTATATTTTTCAGAACAGATTATTGATGTACGTAAGTACAGCGAGAAACCACCTGCATAAGCTATGTGCAAACTTGAAATGACCATTTTCTTCGTTTGAATTCTGTGTGAGTGAAAGAGAAAGATGTTGTGTTTCTGTTTCAGCAGTTAGATGTTCCTCGTGCATTTAATGCTGTGCTCTTGACAAAGAAAAGAACATGAAAAAAAGGAAGATCATGGCAACTATTGTTCTCCTCACTCCCCAATAAATTAAATGGCTCATTTTAGAGGTTTATCTCAGAAAGGCAAATTAATGAATAAATAAAAATAAATGTGTCAAGCTCTAATTAACAACAGGAGTTGGGCATCTTGTCATGGGATTGTAGTCTTAGCAGTAGGTAACCTTCCATTCAGGGAGACTACCCCACATATTAAAAATAAAAGGACATTTGATGTCACAAAGGAATAAATCTTCCAGCTCTTGCATATCACCCTCTTCTTTGGAATAGCTTCCAGGGTAAGAGAGTCGTTTAAAATATATGTGAAAAAATAAGAGCAAAATAATTAATTTTAAAAAGGAGAACGTATACAATATACATAAATTTGCCTCATCCCAATTATTTAGTTATCAGTAATAATCACAAGGGATTTAAAAGGAGGAAGAATCTGAGACAGCATAACACCCTGCATGGAGTGAACGTTGGTGTAAATGACTGGAAAAGGTTGGCTGATTTGATGAAAACCCAATCAGACTCTCTAGGGAGATATTACTTTCCTCATTATTCCACTGATTGGCCTTATTTCATCTGAAGAATGCAGCACATTCTTTACAGTGCTGGCAAGCCTCTAACAATATCCAAGGAAGAAAACCCTATCACCTCTGTAATCGAAACAACAAGGAAATTAACCAGAGCCACTTTCCTCAGGGAAATGTTACAGAACCCCCCCAAAATCTTCTGATGGATGGGCACAGTGACGCTGCGAGGCAAAGGGGGTGGGATTTTGTCAGATTTGGCACACAGCAAAAGCCTTTCATAAATTTGCTAAAAGCAACTAAAACAGCAGGCTCAAACTGTAACTCCGCCCTCTGCACTGGAGAAAAAAAAAAAATAAATAACACTTGAGTTGTTTGCTTGTAGCAACCTAATCTTAACCAACAGTGACATAATTTACTAAGGGAGTTCGTTCTTGTGATAAAAAATTTGTTATGCCCACATCACTGTGTAGGGCTTTAGAATAAAGCAGCAATTTCAAGTCAAGTACAAAACACACTTGTGAAATTCAGTCCAAGAACTGTGTTATCAATGGCCTCAAGCTTGCAATAACTGTTAATTAAGTGTATTTTTCATTATTCTTTAGCAAAGAAGCAAGATTTAATGATGTAAGTTAACAATAGATGATAATTTAGAGTAGTGACAATAGTTTAATTATTCACACACATGTAAAAGTTAACTTCGTAACTTATTTCTTTGTAAGAACAAGTTCATTTAAAATATTTTGAACAGTGCATACAATTACCACATACGGTATCTTGCCACACTGTTTTTGTGGATACAAGTCAATTTGCTACAGAAGTCTCTCTTCTGGCAGTAATGCAGGGAAGGAATTCCCAGCCTTAATTTTTTTTCTGTTTGGGAGGAGAACAGAATTTACTAGCGATAGATAGCAGCGGGCCCACTAGTTTAAAAACTGAGGTCAGAGTCCTCAAACAATGGACCTCAAGACTGCCTAAGCTATTTCCAAACCTATCACAAAGGCCTTTGTTGAATTACAGGAAATACTGCGGGCAGAGAATAAAAATACAGCTTATGATGAGCTGGAAAATGATGCTCAAAACCTACTTCAACACCAACTTCTGAATGCATTTGAATGTCTTGAGACCATCAGTATCCTAGACTAAATCTAGATTAAATGGAGTCAAGAGCCTTTTGTAAGGAAGACATTTCTAGTGTTTGTAATAGAACAATCAAAAGGGATATCAGTTTGACTCAAAGATTGTGAATACCCAAAGAAATTATAATCATAATACATTTAAATATAAAATGATTCAAAAGAACCACCTATTAAGTAAGTAATAATGAAACAATGATTCAATCTGTTCAATCAATTCTTCTGTTTCAACGCTGTATTTTGTACATTTTGTTCTCATTGCAATGGACAAGCCTGGGCCCCCAAATAGTCAGCAATAGGTTTCCTGATTGGGAATGTGGAGATGTTCCTCAGTTATTACTCAAAACTCTCAAAAAAGGTCTGTCACACAGAGAATTAGAACTCGGTAATAGTATGCCATATCTATTTTCAGCTGACTCTTTGATTTACCTTTTTCTCCAACGCTGTGCTTGAAAACCTGTAGGGATAATATGATCGCAGCCTCATCCATTGGCCCAATCAGGCTGTTCTTTCTCTCTGTTAAGATCACATTTTAAAAGACAAATTCAAGACCAATTAAAGATTTCATAGTGTCCTACACCATGAAGAGCTATGATGGTCTCTATTTTCAAATAAATGTTCCTCCCTACAAATAAAAAATAAGAAAGCAAGAAAAAAAAAAAAAGTTAAGGCAGGTGCACATTCTTACACCCATAAAATAGCACCTGAGGTAGACGGAAGGTTAAGATTATGAAGTTTATTCCCATTTGCAAGAACTTTCCTGTTTTGCAGGAGTTTTGTTTCTAAGCAAGGCCAGCTGAAAGTGAGGCTAGGGCCAAGCTACTTATTTGACCTAATCATGCATAACTGACACCCACATTTTGGACTCCCGCATCCCTGAGGGTGCTCTTGGGAAGCCCCCTCGAGTTTTGAGTGGTTGCAGAGTAACAATGGAAATGTGGGAGATGTTGCATTCCTGCCTCTGAACTGGCTCAAACGTAATTGATTATGCCTTTTTCTCCTGGCGGATTCATATTGCTCTGAAAGCCAGTGTATTTGTTCTTCCAGCAAACACAAGACCCTTCTTTTTGTCAAGTTTATCAGTCACACAATTCACTATTGAATCTTCTTGGACTGAACAAATACTGTGGGTATAGTAGAGCCAGAAAATGTGACTACCTCAGGATATGCTTGTCCATCAGTGCACTGGAAGCAAGGAGAGACACCCTGACCTTTGGATCTGTGTTTAGGGAAGTACCTTTGTTAGAAGGTGGCGCCCATTTTCTGGAGCCAAACATCTGTTTCTTTATACTAAAAATGCTGCTGCTTTTAGCAATATCACGTTCAGTGCCTTGTGACTGTCTATAACATTCTGAGGATAAGACAAAATCCACTGTTTTGCAAGTGATGCTTATTGGGAGCTGCTGAAACCGGAATGATAGTTTAATAGATGAGCTAAATAAACTAAAAGATTACCATGTTATCAAGCAGCAGTTCCTTTCCTCTCTGGCCCTTGGAGAAAAGAAGGATGGGTGGGAGTGGAGAACATGAGGAAAAAGAGATTCAGTACCACTGAGTACATCTTGAGGAGAAGACGCCAGCAGCTCTGTGGTTTTGTGCATATACTGTGGGGTCTGCAATTCTTGCATTACTCTATGGTTCATCTTAAGACAAAGAAGTATCTATTCTTGGGTCCTAAGGGTTGACCACTTACAGACATAGTTTTTCCAACGGGCTTTGAAGGTCACAACCATCCCTGCATTGCTCTGGTAGTGATGTTTTGCCCTTACAGCAATACCTGAATTGCTGGTGATTTAGAGGCTTGACCACTTCCTTGAAGATAGGTCTGCATGGTATTTTGCAAGCCCCCGTCAGCTCCCATGCACTCCTTCTTGCCTAGAGGCTGCAAGAAGGAGGCAGGCACAGCAGCGATCCTGAACAAGATACCTTAACTTGAACTCAAGTTACACTGCTCACATTCACAATGTTCTTAGTCAGCTCACAATTCAGGCAGGACCTTCCTCACATCTGCTTGGAGAAAGACTACGTACACTTCCCCAAAGACATGTAATTAACCACTGATGTATTTGTCAAAAGAAAGATGCTCTTATTTGGGGGAGAAACAGAAGTGAAAATGCATTCCAGGATACTGCAAACCAGTGATCTTTCAAGACCACACCTTAAGCTACAACATCGTGAAGAATTCAGCTGGACAAAATTGCTCATTGCCTTTGATGAATCCAGACTGCTACCTATCACTTATTTATTGTATTTTTCACTAAAGAAGGCTGATTTCATAATGATGGAAGATTATAACATCTGATTACATTGCACATGACAGGGCTTATATCCTATCTACAAAATGTTTCAATTAAATATGGCAATCTTGATGTGCCCTCTTGATCAAAAAATTAAAACTGAGATAGTAGATCATAGTGCATTTCAACAGTACAGAAATCAAACAAACACAGCCTTAGTAAATACAGCAGCTGAACTGGCTGTACAAAAGGCTTGTTCAGTTCAACTCCATCCCAGTTGCTGAATTTTAAATTAGAATAAACCAAAATATGTCAAATTAGAATAACCTCTGAAATTCCCCCTATATAATTTATTTAAAATTCCCATCTAAAATTCATTAAAATCACTAGCTTGAGCAGAAATTCAACCTGCAGCATGTAAGGATGTACAGCTGAGTAAGTAATTTTTCCTGTTTCATTTAGGTATGGCGTTTGGCTCCAATATTACACATAACATCTCACTAAAGGTAAAAAAAAAAACCACCACCAACAACAACAAAAAACCTTTTACTCTCCTTTTGGAAAGAAATAGGAAAAAGCAACCTGCTTTCAAGCCTTGTGGAGTCATTTATCTCCTTGTAGAACGCAATCTGACTCACCTTCTAATCCTCTCCAGTTCTCGTTTATCCCAATAAACGGATATTGCCTCTTGTGTGTCCTGACATGGATTGCTTAACTCAAAATGGGTGTGGTACTGGAAGAAAGCTTTCTCAGATCTGTTTTGGGTGAGGTAAAGTGCTTTGGGACCTGCTCCTTGTTAGGAAAAAAAAATTAAAATAAAAAAAATAAAAATCCCTACTATGTGGGCTGTCCAGTTCCCAGAAACGGAAACAAAATTAAATCAACCCATACTGGTCTAGAGGTTGACTCCTGGAGGTTGTGTGAGCTCTGTTTTTGTTAACAAACAACAAAAAAAAAAAATCAAAATGAGATTTTTCTATTCTTTCCCAAGTGGTCTCAGAAGATAAACAAAGAGATGAAGCCAATGGTTTTAATAATATTTGGCCAGTAAAGCAGCCGATTTTAATTTTAGTGCACTGATAAAATGGTTGGACAGTTCAGAAAGCTATGGAAATACCAACCTCTAGTCAACTTCTGAGTTGTGACTTCGGACTAAACCCAACTGTCAGCCAAATCACTTCAGGTTGTCTAGTTTCCTTTGTAGCCTGGGAAAAAATCACAGTTTTTGACCAATTGCCGTGAAAAACTATAAATCAGACTGTGGTCATTGAAAGTTAGACTCAGGTTCACCATATGGTTTGTAAACCTGGAGAATCACTGATGCGTTTTGAGTTTCTGATGAAATCTGAAACATTAGCTGGTTTCACATGGTTTCAGATTCCCTTGCAAACATTTCAAACTCCCCATTCTCTTGAAGCATAAATTCTTTCATTCATTCTAAAACGTGTTAGGAGATCACAAAGGAAACTTAAGGTTAAAAAGAAGAAAAAAGTAGAAACATACAGTTTTCACAACTGTGTATACAACCAGCTTAATGACCCGGACAAATGCACTTAATTAAGCGTTTGTGTGCACAATTACCCAGTTTGCGAATAAAGTCTTTACAATTGCGTGTACTAACTGGATGTCAAATGTGCCTAGATTGTACATACCCCGTCGTAAAACTGACCTTACCAAAATGTGGCCTTCAACTTAATCAATTGTTTTATCTATTTCAAGGCATGTATAAAGTGTCAGATATATTCAGCACATCAGCTCGGTGTAAAACTCAACAGCCAACTTGGGAGGTTAGGTTTTTGTTTTGCACGATTGTCAGTGTAACTTGCCCTAGGTATTTGGAAGCTGAGAGCGCTTTTCTTTTTTATAGCCAAGTATGGGAACTGTTTTAAAAAAAAAAAAAAACAAACCTGCATACTTTTTCCATTTTGGTGAGAAATAGTTAATGTTCCATAGTCTTTGATTTATTTATTAAAAGTATTTTACCAGGAAACACAACAGAGACAGGCCTTCTCATTTACAGTGAGACCCCAGAGAGCAGTAAATTTACATACACAAAGGACTAGCATCAACCCCTGAACCTTTAATGTTTATTTTGATAGCCCACCCTGCTGGTAAGGCCTTTTGTTAAGAAGCCAGGTACAACAAGGCAAGGATCCAAACAAACAACACTGGTAGCTTTGTTGACCAGGTCATATGATGTCCTGCCCTTGAACAGTACCCCTTGTCTTTTACCCTTTGCCCCTAGAAAATGAAGTTAGTTAGAGTCCCTGTAGCAGATTTAGCATTTCCTTTCAGTGTCTGCCAATCTATCAAAATTCAGCTACCGCTGTGAACCCATCAACTCAGTGCAAAAAAGAACAAGGCTTACCACGGACCCCCTCAAAGTAGCAATCATTTATCCCTTCCTGAACTTTAGCTGACCTTTGTAAGCATGCTAGAAGTTGAAGCGTGTAGCACCTTGTCGTGTACGATCTAGGCTGTAGGTTTTTCTCTCTCCCCGCTCTGCCCCAGACCAAAGCTTTTATTTCATTTCATTAATGAAAGTGTTGCATTTAGGAATAACCACTTGAAGGGAAAGAAAGTCTTCAACAAGAGGATACAATTGCTTTAGCACCATGAAAAAGAATAGAAACAAATATAAATATTCTGCATTTACTGAGCCAGTTAACATCACTTTGTAGAGGAAATAAACAAAACAAGTGGATTCCATTCACAAAGATTTATTGCAGGGAGGAGGGGAGATATTGTTTGCAGAACACAATGATGCATTTATATACAAATAATTGCAAACTAAAATGAATCATATAGAACACTCAGCTCCAAAACTGAGAATACCACATAACTACAATATATTGGCTAAATATTGCAGTGGTTTTGTTTTATTTTTTAAAGCAGGAGGAAAATCTAGATTGCAGTAAGGGTTATACGCAGTGTAACTCCCTCTGTAAATTTAAACTGACCTAAGGGACATAATTACATACATCTCATCATGAGACAATATACTTTTTATTTGTTTGAATTTTATTTGTATTGGTGAAACTGACCTGAAACTGACACAAGTTTATTAGAAAAAGGACTCTCAAAAACAGAGTGGGCTGGTCTTCTTACTTAAGATGGATGTGCCAACTTCTAGTATGATTAGAGAAATGGATAACTCACTAACATCTGTGCAAACTACAATAAAAAGGGATTTAGTGTTACCCCAAGGAAGGTAAAAGAGGCTGTCTGTCCATTAAACGCTTTATTACAGTGCCAGCAGCTTTTTTCTAACTCAGTTATTCCTGCACAGAGCTCAGCACTGTGACTGCCTGTCATCCTTACCAGACAGTGCTTGGGGCTTCGTAGTTTTTTTGTGCAAGGTAGATGACAATCAAATGACTCATTGAGCAGGGAAAGCGCCTGACCCCTAGTGAAGGATTAACTACGGAAAGTGAGTGTGATCATGTCACACCATTACTTAGAATTTTCACAGTCAATTTCTGAAAATATGAGATAACTCCTTAAAGAGACAGCTCTTTCAGGAAGCGCTATGAGCCAGCAGAAATTCCCTTCCAGTACAAAGGCAGACAGTGCCATCACGGAGACACCTGCTTAGCTGCTCAGTGTAAACCAAATACTGTCCTTCTCATGATAGCAGACAAGGTTAAGAGTGAGCAAGACAGAAATCAGATGGCTTAGACCATTCAGGTGGTCTAGGCAGAAAGCAAAGTAATATGAGAGAAGACTATTCAATCCTATGTAGTGGCACAGTCTCCGTTTAGGTTAATACAAGGACTTTTAAAATAGGAACACTGAAAACTCTGTGCAAATGTAGGTGGACATTTCTGTGATCCCTCTTGTATATCAACAGAAAAAAACTCTCAGCATACCACATGAAAGCAAATGTCCAGCAACTGCCCAACAAATCCATTCAAAACAGCAAATACTTTACCATGCTTGCAAACACAAGAAGACTGCGTATGTATGGGAATGCCTGTTCCTCCATGGCACAGCTGGACTGCTGTAAGGAAATCTCAAGAAAAACCACAGAAATACTGTTGGGTTCACCAGCAGCATTAAGCCCCAGCTTGTTGTCTCTGTGAACCTATTATCACTTTCTCACATTAAAACCCCTTCATGGTAAAAGAAGAGAGGCTTGACCCATTAATCATCAAATGAAGGGCCCATTTGCTCTGTTTTTACATAACACATTTTTTTCATGCACAGTTCTAAATGCGAGATTCATCAAGTTTCCACCAAAAAAAAAAAAAAAAAAAGTAATTCAGCCTAAGAACCTCAAAGCTTGGGCGTGCCAAAATGAGTTAACATCTGCTGCTGCCTGAATCTAATTGAAATGATTCATTATAAAATTTACAGATCTGCTTAATGATTTTGTATTTCTTTTTCAGAATCACCTTGTTCATTTTCTCACCTAGGTAAGCTAAATTCAACAGAGCTGTAGTTTCCCTAACTGACTGGAGTTTGTATACAACAGTTCCTAATAAAAGGAGGCTGATTTTTCCTTTGACATTGTGTTTGTGATTTTTTTTTTTTTTTTTGGTGAATATACTCCCTCAGAGAAAAGCTCCATTATCATCAAACAGAGACCCATTAGGGGCACCTTGGAAATTTGGACCCTTTTACTAGAATCGGGGCTTAAATAGCAGTTTAATTTATGGCAGTTTTCTAGCTGATGGCATTTTTGCTCTCAGGTAAGGTCATCTCAATATATATCCCTTTAGAGAAAGCCAACACACGAATTTTTTTATGCTTTTTTATTTTCAAGTAGCCAACTATTCAGCTACTAAAATGTAAGTCACATACAGAATGTATGCATGTTTGATTCTACGCTGGTTTTTTAAAGAGATGATCCTTTATGTGTGCAAAAAAGAGAAAAGTGAAAGAAAAAAAACGAATAAGCATGTGAATAATTAGATCAGAGATAGATGCCACCTTTTCTCAGTGTTGAAACTGTGAGGGGAAAAAAAGTGCTACCATATAATTGACATAATTGATCTATTTTTTTCCCTTTTTTGCTGCAGTAATTTTTTATGCATGCCATTGTTGCTGTTATTATCCAAGATGTGATCTTGTGTGGTTGATAATACTGACTAGATATGAATACTGGTAAGTACCAGCCAATCACAAATCTATAGTGTCTATTTCTGCATCACCAGGTGCTATCTCATGGGAAATATCCTCTTTTTTGGCAGGCACACAGCGCTCTGCATTATCTGTCATTTTCATTAGAGTCAAGCTACAGCTGAGCCAAAAAGACTTAGTTCTAGCATATGTGCTCAAAATGGCCAAGATGAGATTGTCCAAATTCACCCTTTCAGGTTTCTATTAGAAAACAACTGGAGCTAAAGCTAAAAATTAGAGCTAGCAAAGCATCTGAATTACATTTGGGAAACTGCAACACCATAAGCTCAAAAGATTTCCAGCTTATCACAGTCATCACCTCCAAAAGCTCCAAGGAGCCTAAGTCAGCAATTTCTATGTTTTTCAACACTTCTTTTGTACAGACTAAATGTGATGATGTCAACAAAGAAGAACAAGGACATCACAAGAAGACAAAATCCTTCTGTTTTCCAGTGGCTCAGAAAACTACAGCAAGAAGCCACTGATTACATGCAAATGCCATATTTAATAGGTCAATGTTATTATATTCTGAGTCAGCACTAATATATTAGTTGGGGCTGTTGTTTATTAATAATTCTGTAGCTAAACTATATGAAATGGGACCATGAGCCTTCCTTCAATTACAATAAAATAGTAATACTGTATCCTCCGTCTAATGAGGACAGGCTTAATTGGGATGGTTGCTTTATTAAGATACCTCCCAGGAAACTAATTTGGTATAATGTTAGTGAATAGCTGTGACTGCTGTTTAATTGGGATGGTACTAACAAAAACTCTGCTTAATGGGGATACATTTGGTCAGTACCAAGGGGTTAAGTGATACTTAACTTGGTGTTAAATGGGTGTGAAATTCTGAGTTTTGTTCTTTTAATGAAGACATAGCTAACTAGGGGTCAGGCAAGTAAAACAGGGAGGAAAATGGAATTCTGTAACTATGATTCTTGTCCTCTCATTTCATTGCAAGAACTTTGAAAATGGTGAGTGACTCCCTGGTAGCATTTGTTCAGTTCCTTGGATGTAATCTCTTTTATTCATTTCCTGTTAAAATTTATTAGTATCTGACTTTTAACTTCATATGTTTTCACTGAAAGAAGATATCACATGACTGATTTCATATGATTTAATCTTGCATTTAGGAAGCATTTCTAGGTGGTCACTTAGCCAAGGGCTATGAAGAAGCCTTTACTCCACTTAAATCTCTCTTAATTTCATGAGTTGAAGCACGAGCTTTCTGCTACTCCTATACAAAAGGATGAAACTAGCACGAACACTCAAAATGAAAATCAAAAGCCATACCCATGTCAGTTCTCCTGCAAGCCATCCATATGCATGAGAAAATGCATTTGTAGTAAAGTTCAATCTCCTGTAACAAGCAAATAGCTTACGCAGATCTTCCTCCTACATGTAAGCCTTTTACTCAAGGAGTAACTTGATCTCAATGATCAACACAGTCATAGGAAGTTACCAATAGCAGTACACCTACCAGCAGTTGTGGTACATTATTAGCTAATAAATGTTTCATGTTAAGAAGTTTTGGTTTATGGAATGTAAACCCTTAATTATGAGCTCTACACCACATCTAAAACATTTATCAACCAATATTGAATAGCAAACATCTGTAAAAATCAATCTCTTTTTGTGGCTCATTTGCAAACCAAGGAAGAACTAAATTGTGCATAATAAGCACAAAAATGATCAGAAGAGCTGCAGAACTGGCATAAAAAAGATAAAAGGATATCCCATTATGGTAATATCTTTGCCTACAACTAGAAGTCAAGGTTTACTGGTGACAGGAAATGTACCTGTTGGCATTTAATAAAAACATTTACAAGAAATCAAGTTAAAGTCTATGTTTTAAAATCAAACTTGAGGTACATGTCCAACATGGATCTTTGGTTATTGTTAAAATTTAATGTTTCTTGGAGTATTGTTTACTCTAGTAAGTATTAAATTACACTGTCTTGATCACTCTTGTACTTTCAATTTAGATTGCTGGAGCAGGGGTGGAAATCACATGATGCTTTCTTAGGGCCAAAAGCCATCGAAATCAATGACAAAATACCTTTAAGCTCCTGAAGTTCAAATCAAGGCCTTCACTATAATCTGTCTGCTAAATAAGAAAAATACAGAAACTACCTTATATTTTGATTTAATTTATTGGCATGTTAATGGAAACAAGATGAGACAATCTCAAAACATTTGAGTGAAAGAACATACAAATAAACTTTCAAACTGTCTTTCAGCAAGCAAGTCTAAAGTTATTGAATATGTAAATTGCCTTATTAAAAGAAGAATGATGTCTTTTTCAGCAATCAGTTTAATTACATTGAAATCTTTCAATAGAGAAATCTAGTAGTTCTGCACAGGAAAAGTCTTTTAGAAAAGGGACTCAGGTGTGACATGAAAACTGGAAAAACATTCACGAGTTGAGAAACTATCAAAATACATAGGATTTATTAACTGTTACAATGCTGCAATAAATTGACATCTTCACCAGCGTACACTGACATCGTTCTATGGAGGCATCACTGCTCTATGTTACGTTGGCTTTTTTGCCATGTCACTTATCTTTCATTCTCATAACGGGTACATTTAAAAAGAAGACTTTTGTGAAACGTGGCTTTTGAAAGGAGCCAGAGATTCTGATGAGAAACACTCCTAACCCATCCTGAGAAGTACAATATAGGAAGTTTTTTCAACATTTCTGTTACGACTTTCTTAAAATAGTCATTTATATTGTACATTTCACTGCAGTAATGTGAAACCCAATTTTGACCAGGAAAATCATCCTACAAAATTATACCTCAGGATAAAGGACTGAGGCTTCTCTGGAACTTAAGGAGAACAATTTGGCCTTAAAAACATCTGTGCTTAGATCTTCTCTGATTTTTTGTAGAAACTTTTGAAATTGAAGGTCCCAGCTGGGCATTCTATTTGGCAATGGTGCTATGATACAATGGTGAAGGACATGAAATCCTTCAGCAAGCCAGGTCAGATGATGCATGGGCTAATGATGATTCCTAGTGATGAGCTAACCTAATGCTTGTACCATACAACAACCAAAGGATTAATGGTCAAATGACCATCAGGACTAATGCTCAGCTAGCTCAGCAGACGTCACTGATTGTAGTCCAAATGTGGCTTTGAGGGCACAAGGAAGATAATGGACCATACTTTGAGAAATAAATCTGTATTTTTCCTGTGGGGATGAATGAGCTTTTTGCTGCAGCAAATCTGGAATGCTAATGGAGGCTCAGAAAGGCCCTGGAAGAGGTAAAATACTGACTTGATTTTGAATGAGGGAGAATATGATTCGTAATTGGCCTGGATCTTTGAAATTTGCTTACGGTCATTGTCTGCTAAATACTTTTTTTCTTAGCTTTGTTAGCCAGGATTCTCAGTGTCCTATGATCTGTGGCTGATGAAGGTAGTTAAGGGAAAGCGTTAAAATGGCAATTTAAGTCTGAAGAATTGCTGCAAAAATTAACGAAATACTAAAATGTTATGCGGTAAGATCTTTGCAAACTTCGCACATTAAACTGGGGACGTTAGCTACACTGCAACTTGAACTTTGAAGAGTTTTGTATCTCATAAAGTCTTTCTGGTATCATACTTTTATAACAAATATCCCTCATATTTTTAAACTAAATATGCAAAATGAAACGACATATAAAGTCAAAATAACAAAGCAAAATTAACAGGCAATTTCTTTAAAGCTTATATTACATGTCAGTTAAATATCAAGTGTTGAATGTAACTGGGTTTTGCACAGAACCAATAAAACCTCCTTTTTTTCCCTTTGTTTTTAGCAGTGTATGTAATCCCTAGAAAACCTACCAACAGCTAATGTAAAAACAAAAGCACCCCATAGACCTATGTACTTGTCTCTACTTTGAAACAAAACAAATTCTCAGTTCTGTTAGGGTTAAGGGTTGGTGGTCTCATTTGAGTCCACAGTGGACAGTCATCTGCATGACATGGCTGGTATGCCTTTTGACACAATTCAGTGTGATTGGCAGTATTTGCTCAGGAGAGGCCCAAGGCTTGATGATGAAGTAACTTCCATTACGGAATACAGACAAGGTCAGCTTCATGCAGAGAGTAGCAACAAGAAGTCCTGGTCCCCAAAGCCTTTGTCCTACTGGATGTACGCTTTTGTATTCTGCTGATATGCTTTAATAAAAAAAATGTTTTTCAGCTGTTAACTGCTATGTGCATGAAGGTTATCAAAACTTTGGAAAAAAACCCTACATCCCATGTACAAGTTAAAAAACAACTGCGCTTATCTACTGCATCTAAAATAATCTAAGGCTGTCATAGATGTTTTTGCAATACTTCAGATAGAATGATTGATTTTAGACAAGTTGTTTAGACTGTGTCTCTCAGGAAAGCTGTCCATAGAGCAGTAACTAAGAATAACAGTTGTGTTTTAAGAGTTATGCCCAGATTTGAGAGGCCCACCTGCAGAGCATCTCAAAGTCCACAAGCTTGCCTACAGAAGTGGAATTGCTTAGAGCTGGAGTGGAACATTTGACATTGCTATCTGAGCTGAATTTTTCTAATGAAAATCAGTTACAGTAAAGCAAACCCCACAGTAAAACAAATCATTCAAACAACTTACAAAATTCACAAAATTCAGTATGAGTTAATAGGAATGTTAACAGGAGCAATTCAAGTACTGAGAGAGACATTCTCATGCTACAGCCTGTTTTTTACCACCCAGTAGTTCGCATGACAAAGACATTTAATAAGCTGAAATTCAGCTTATGCAAGTGAGCAAGTAACAGTTCTCAATCCTTGCTTTAACCTTTGTGCTTTTGTACCTTCACTCCCCATGAGCCTATCCAAGACCAAAACCTCTGCTAAGACAAAGCAGCAGCTGATAGGAAAGCTTATGGAAGAGAAGTCAGCTTTTCCAACGTGCCCCTTAACAGAATTTTCTTCAGATTTTTCTTTAACAGGAAGTAAAGACTGTGTTTCTCTTACGTGGAAATCCAGGGCTAATATACACACAAAAATTGATATAAATCCAAACTCTGCTTCACACACAACATAAGCTTGGGGACTGCTCCTCCCTATCCCATGCCTTTTGCAATCTAGCCCAGTTGACTGGAACTTTTTGAGTTATTAATTACAGTCTATTTTCTTCTTGGTCAAGGTCTGTTCCCAAGGTCACTAGGGAACATTGACAATATTCCACAGTGCGTATTTAGTAGTCCACCTAATCCCTTCTTTTCTTTCTCCCCGTATGTAAAGCCATCTCTCATTTGCATGCTGCCAGACAGTACAGCTTGCAGGGGTGAAAGCAAAACGTACAGTAGATAATGTATCAAATTTCTTTTTAATCACAGACAACAAAACCCCCCAAAATACCAAACAAGTACATTCTTAAGAAAGAATGCACCTTGCTGGAGCCTCATGATGCTGCTGACAGATTATTCCCATTATATACATCTATTTACTTTGCTAATCAATTAAAACACTGAAGTTAACATATGCCATATTAAGTGGTGCATATGCTACGAAACAGTTTGTTAAAAAAAAAAAAAAAAACACAGAAATACTTTTTGTGAACTTCTGTTCCCATCTGATGTTTTAAAACAGTCTTGAAAAATTATCATTTTCTAGCCCCAACACAAAAGCAATTCTCCCACCTTCTGATGAGGCAGCTGAAGTTAATGAAGGAGACCTTAGCAGAGAACAGAAGCAAATGAAAATACCCTCTCTTTGGCATGAGACTGGCCTTCAAGTCTTGAGGAAAGGCCTTAAAAATGTTTAGGGTTAAATGAAAGACAAATCAGCTCAGAAATTAAAAATCTTGTCTTTGGGCAATAGAATTTGGCTGCAAAAATCTCCTGATCACAGACTCATTTCTGCAGTTCCTATGTGACACTATTCCCAGCAAGACTGGACATCTAAGGAGAGGGCCATCCCTACGCTATAGTGCCCAGCATGCTAGCATATAATGCCCTATACCACTGGAGCGGCTTGATTGCTTAGGATTGCTGTCACACAGATGAAAACAAGTCAAAACCAGAGGGTTTTCCCCTGCTTGAAAAGAAGTGGTAAAAAGGAAAAAAAGACATTAAGGAACATCGATTGTTAGGTTCAGACTTCCAGGCCTTCCCAGATGGGACTGACAAGCAAACTGAGTGCGAATGCACACTATCACTTGCCCATCAATCCTGAGCATCCAGAGAATGGGCGAACAGGTACAAAATCTACCTTTCTTGGGCCTCCTTCCTGCCTCATTTAAAATATCCATACACCAATTCCACTGTTTCTTGGACTGGATTCTTCACCATTACCTATTTAGTAAACAGCTACATGCTGGTCTTTGACTTGACCAGGGATACCAAAAACTAAAAAAAATTAAACCAGCATTTTAAGACTAAATGTTCTAGTGTGGTTAAACAGCACTCCTGAAGTGCCCCAGGCTTCACACATCATTCTGATGAGGACATGTCATATTCTGATACTGACATGTCAAGCTTAGGAGGTTTAGACAGGTACAGTTAAATCACATTGCAGCACTGAACTTCCACTTCTAAAATTTTTATCTTGCTTGTACAGCAAGTCAGGATGGCTGGCTTTACAAAGTTGACTGGCCACAAAAATAAAAGAGGGGGGGCGCGTGGCTTATGAGGTCAAACAAAAATAATTGGGGGGGTTGTGGAGAAGACCTATACTGCTTTCTACTCCCTATGTAGACTTGCGCACAACCAACAAAATAACTATGTGGAGAAAAGGAAGGCAGAAGAAGTAGAATTAGCTGCTCTGAGGATTCAGCTGCTTGCCCCTTGCCAGCACACCATTTCAATTTGGAGTTCCAGGCTGTCACAGACCACTAGTCTCACAGGCTGTTCCTTTCATTGGTGGAGACAGTTCCCATGGCAGGTTAAATCCAACTTCAAACCACCTATGCAATGCATAGCCATGCTGACCAGATCAAATTTGAAGTTTTAGTGCACAGCAGGCACCAGCAGACTCAATTAAGGTGAGCTGCTAAGCTAAATTTGCCCTGCCACCCCTTGGCAGCAGAAAGTTCTCCCTCTCACAAACTTCCCCTGTCGAAAAGCAGCGCAAAAAGGCTTTCAGAGGCCCCTGGATGCCAGACAGGAGTAATCACTGAGGAGAGCTGCAGGGGATTCATGCAGGGCTATTAGCTTCAGCAGTAAACCAAGACACCCAATGATAAAATCAGTTATTCTGCTGTGAGAAGTAAAGAGGAATGTGTGTGATGCCTCTTTGTCTTTGCCTTCCTGAGGGAGGAGCAAGGAAAGATCTATTTCCACCAGCAGTCCTCAAAATACCACTAGAAAGAAGAGCAAGCCAAGCCTTTGAGACAAGCATGGGGATGTTAGCTAAGGATGCACCTGAAGTATGGTAGCAAGAACCACGCATCAGCACTGTCCAGCTAAGCACTTTACATCCTACTATGTAGCATATAATTTTGCCCTGATGGATTTTGCTCTAACCAGCAACAGCCCAGTGCAGTTAAAAACAGAACTGGATGCTCTGGCCAAGACTGATGTCAGATATTCCTGTATCTTTGTTTCCCATCTCTGATGGACTCCTCCTATTACAAAATCTACTGGAAATACTTCCTGGCAGCATAAGGATCTGTAGTTATTGGGAAACAAGACATAGTCTACTGTGTTAGAGGGAAGTGCTAACAGTACTGGACTTCTTTTTCAAGAGCTTAACTTGAATGCTGACAAGTGCTCCAAAAAGCCTGAAGAACCTCCAAGTGAACTAAAGCAATGCAGCTGGTAGAACAAGCTCATTTGAAACAGCCAAAGTTTCTTTCAATCTGCAACAATTACATATTGCTAAATCTTTAAATGAAGTCTTGGGCAATAACGCCCAGGTGTTTCTCAAACTGAGGGAATATCTGACCAGCTTAGCAACAAAAGCATACAATGCTGTTTTCTAAATGAGAGGAATTTTCACCACTGGCATAAGTGAGAGCAGAATATAGACACTGCTGAGTTTTGGAGGGGCTGCGCTAGAAGAAGGTGGGAACATCCCAACCACACCAATCAGCTGATTCCCGTGATAGAAAACCTCACCAGCCAAGCGCTCTCTAGCCCAAAATTTCATCAGTGGGAACTAACTCACTTCTTAGTTGAGGTTCTTTCTGGGAAGATTTTTCTATTTTTGCTGTTCAAAGGTTCCTCTGAACATGCATTCTTTAGCCCCTAAATTTTTGTTCTCTGTCTCTGTATCGCTTTCCCAGCTGTCCTTCCTAGAACCAACAGGAGTTCACAGGAGTGCTGAAGGCTGAGACTCCCCTCCACACAATTGTCCACCAGAGTGAATCAAACAACTGTTAATTAAGAATTCCTTTCCCAAATAATGCAACTTTATGAAAGAGAAGTGTGTGTGTGTGTTGGCGGGGCGGGGGGGGGCGGTGTGTGTGTCAAAAAATCACACTGTGGATTTAAGCAAGTTTCTTGCAAGGTAAGAAAAATGTCATTTTAGAAGTTATGGTCATGATTCTGAGGTAAGTATTTTAGAAGAGGATGGCTGAATCTGAGCCTTCTTCCTTATGATTCATTTATTTTGTACTTCTCTTTTCAGCTGTGGTTCCAAAAGCAAGAGATTATTAAGCTCTACATAAAATGCAAATACACAAATATCATTGTGCTAAAGAAATTTCTGAGTTTTAAAATGTTGGGGTTTTTTTCTGGAATCATGTTCTCTGAGTCAGGGCTGAAGAGATGAAGATACAACTTCCCCATTCTTTCAGAGTTTGAGTCAAAGTCTTGGAAGGCAAAAGTCCTAGAGTCAAAGTCCTAGACCCTTCTAATTAGACTGCTTTCCATGAATTTAAATCCCTTTGTCCCTTTAAACTAGAATTTAAACTCTATACACTTCAGGAACATGATACCTTCAGGGTGGCAAGATCCTTGGCTTAGGACTTCAGCAACTGTAATTCCTCTAAAGTTTACAGCTTTTACCAAAATGTCATCTCATTGAAACTCAACAACATGCTAATAAACCACAATGAAGAGTAACAAAATTATTGGTCTTATCACATGCTTTTTTTTTTTTTTCTTTCTAAAGTTTCAGTCAAAACACATATCAGTCCCAGCACCCAATTTCCTTAAAGAATTAAAAAGGCAATTTTGTGGTTCAAGCCTCAACCTCTGGTTGTTTGATGGCAATCAGAGGTCAGCTCATTTTAAACTGCTTGATCATGTCATTTTACTTGACCATTTTTGCCTTAATTGCAGATCACATTGGCTGTAGCACAGTATTCTATAAATACTTGAACAATCTGTTCAATAGAGTGATAAAGCTAAGCAATTTAAAAAATAAGTTGAGCTATGTCACCTTCTTGTCAACTAAGCTACTAATTTAACTATATGTAGAACTTATATAATGAACTGCTATGCTGAGCACTGAGTAGAATTTCTAGTTATTCGCTTTCAGTGCTCATTAAGGTGAGAGATGACAGGACAGGCCACGTGTTCCTCTACAGCTGGATATCACCGAGCTTATAACTAACCTGGCTAGAACAGAATTAAAAACACTTATCAGCATTTAAGGAATGGAGTATTTCAGCAGTGGGTTAGTCCTGCTTGCCCAAGCCCTCATGTTTTACTGTTACTACTGTGGATGATAGTAGAGTTTTAATTATTACAACCATTTACATATACAGGTGCTAAAAATTGTTTCCCACTCCCCCGCTCTGTCCAGGACATGATCTCTTTAAATCACCTCACTGACCTCTCCTCACCCTCATCCTTACATTCCAGCTTTTGGAGGCCATTTCTACCTCCCACACCATGTTCTCATCACAAAGATTATTTTCAAAGGACCCAAACTGTCTTCACCTGCCCGTCTCACTCATGAGCTGTCAGAGAAAAGGTTCTTTTCAAAGGCTGAATTCCCCTTGGTGGTGCAAATGGACCACAAGGAAGCACATTGCATTTCTGAATCCAAGAACCCTGGAAGCCAGCTTGCAAGAGTTAGCAGGTAGCTGAAACAGCACTTTGCTAGCAATTCAGTCCTCTGCTTCAAAACCACCTTTTTTTTCTTAGGATCCCTTCATGGAAACACCTGCTGTAGCAGGTAATTTCTGAAAAAAAACCTTTCCCACTTGGGAAAAAGCTGATTTAGACATCAGAGAGAGAAGAATATCACATCATTATGAAACATACACACAGAAACATGTCAACTATACTTCCAGTAGCATTCACTGGGCAGTTCATGGAAAACCATAATCTCACAATTCAAGGCAAACAAGTAGCTCCAGAACATTGTCCCCAGTGGGTTTGTGTCTTGTAGTCTTAACTATGAAATCTATGGAGACACAAGGTCCATCCAAGGTTTTTCCTCTGCTGGGGTATTTAGAAGGGCTCCCTACAGTGTAAGTGCTCTGCTGTCTAGTAAGTTATGAATACCATCCAAAATTTTTCTCTCAGGTGATGACTATTAGACTCTTCCTCTACCTGTCTGATTGCCTGGAGCTTATAGGAAATGAATACCCTAAAACCAGTATCCATCTGCTAATTTTTGAACCTCAGTTTCAGAGAAATTTATGCATGGGAGGGACCTACAGAACCAAATAGGCTGTGTGACTGCATGTGTTTTGTTTCCATAGGAAACTAGGCTAAAAGATGACCAGTCTTGGTTTAGTTTGATTATACTGCAAAAAGAAAAATCTTAATATACAAATGTATTACTTTGTAGAAGTCACTGTACCCTTCTGGAAAGCTATCCTTGTTGAGTTCTGTTTGCTCAAGGAAATTACATAGCTTAAGTTTTGATATATACCTCTTCTTTAAGGTATGTTATTGCTGAGACAACACTTGTAAGTGTTAAAAGGTGCTTCCAACATGGATTTCAAGTGATTATATCAGGGCTGAGGAACCTTTTACTTGCTGAGAGCAAAACAGACCTTCCCAAAACATTTGGCAGGTCCCACTAACACATATTCTAATGCTAACCTATACAAACGTGAAAAGAGGAATATGGCAACATAGGGCACAAGAAACAAAATCTAAAAAAACCAAACAAAAATAAACCCCAAACCTTCTCAGGCCTTGTTCCTTGTTCTCACAGATTTTCCTCTTAAAGGATTCCCCATCACTATCCATACTAAATAGCACTTTGCAAGCAGGGTTTTACATTGCAGGAGTCACAGTATGCAGAAAGTATGCAGGAGTCAAAGTGTGCAGATTTATAATTCTTATTGAAATCTTACCATCTATTAAGTCAGTGGAAATTATGGACCAGGATATCTTTAAGAGCCTAAGCCTTTCTGCCTTCTGCTTCCTGAGTAATACAGGGTCAAAACTGTTATTGTGTAAGAATGAACATCTTAGGGATTTAGCCATCTTCTTAGCACACTTTTAAAAGCTTAGAAAAAAACATGCTAATACAAATAAGAGAACAACTTACTGGTTTGTGTTTAAGCTCTAAAAATGCAGACCTCTTCCTAAGACACAGGCATGGATTTTTCTATTAGAGGCAGCTAGGAACTCCCCTTCAGTTTTCGCCTTCCATTTTAAAAGAGTCTTTTGCCCTTACATTTCAGAAATTCTTACAAACCTCTTGTTTCCATCCAGCTTTCAAAGTATGACATGAAGAAATTGCTGGGGCTAAGGAAGTTCTTCCACTATGTCGTTAGTGAAGGGGTAAATAAATGGTTGCAGCTTACCCTTAACTCCTTCCACCCCACAAATACAGTTTTGTTTCTGCTCTCAGATTGTCTGCTGCGTTTTCACAGAATTCTTAAGTACTGATTGAAAATGAATGTTTTAAAAAGCCAAGTCATCCTGCAGCCAACGCAGCAGAAGTACATATATGTCCTGCAGGGAGCAAAGCCTTTATATAATAGGACTTTCTCACACATCCTCCACCTCTGTGTCACCACACAGTGGAAGAGTTTCCTCCAGTGTTAGGATGCACACGCAGCCAACAGAGCATGAGCTTGCATACACAATCTGGTCTGGGCTCCCTGGCTCAGTGCATAGCTGCAACAGCCCACCCTTTCCAAGACAAGAACCTTTTCCTGCTGCCATTAACTTAAAAAGTCATGTCATTCAAATAGTTTAAATCTGTCCTGAGGAATCAGAGTCAAATCACATGTCTGATGGGAGCAGTTAAGACTGCACAAAAGAGAATTTTTTCATTTCCTTCATCTGAAAAAAAAAAAAATCCCAGGAAATTACATTAAGACTATTGAGAGATTATGATTTATTTTATAAAAGTTAAGCATTTACAAGATAGGGAATACTAAAATTAGGTGGTCTATAGGACTTCAAGTCTGCTTTCTACTTAAGCGTAGCATAAACTGTCTTCAATTACATTATTACTTTTCTCCACGCAAGCCCTGCGTCATGCAGTATGTAGGGGGGACACCGCAACTTAGGGAAAGAACCAGCTGTTTCAAGGATACCTTTTCAACTTTCCATTTGGGTTTCTGCCTCTGACGCATTTGCTGCAAGGAATGCTGAATTGCTTTGCCATCTATTACCAGAGTATATGCATGCCTCAAAATTACTGACAATGTCTCTCCACAGGGAGATGGACAATACTATTTTTCCCATTTTACAGGCAGCAGAGTCCCCGAATAAGTCTGTGTCATAAGTTAAAGCCTCTCGTCTCCTGGCCACACGCTCCAGCTTCCAGATCTGTTATGTAATTACTGCTTGGTTGACTTTATCCACCACTGTAAGAGCTTAGGAAGTCTGCTATTCAGGCCCTATACATCCCATGCTGAGCAGCCGGACTTGTGACTGAATTTTCTTGCATATTATTTATTCTCATGTTCTAGCCATATCTTTTCTCCTCTTGCAGTAACAAGTGTTATTGTTAACTTTCATCTGCTAGAGCTACTAAGGCAAGGAACTTGCAGATAATTACCTGATTGATACTGTGCCTTAGTTTATTTCCAGAAAACAGTTCATCAACAGCTCTAGAAGGAGGGGGAAGAGGGAGAAATCCCATTAAAAAAACCCCAAACCAAACAGTAGTACATGATCAGGGAGTTAAAGAAAATGTGAAATCATGTATGTACCAGCCAACACCAACGAAGTAGAGCTTGAATGAGTACCTTAAAATTCCAGCATTTTCTAAAAGTCAAATGTTTGCATGTGAAACTGCAGTGGTCTTACAAGAGCCTGTGTTCAAAGTCCTAAGGGTTCTTTAGTTAAAGCAGTTTTAAAGGTAAGTTGTTTACAGGGAAGCAGTGCAAAATAACATAATCTTATTGTTTCCTACATTCTTCTGACTTCCCTTATCTCACTTTCTTAAAATGGCAATCCATCCCGCAGAAGATATTCTTTTTCTACCTTGGATCCTTTTCACATGACTGAAATTTCTATTACAGCTTCAGCTCTGAATTTGTGAAGAAAGAAGGAACAGGATGTGAAAGTTGCAGTAAGAGAAGCAATTTATGTGCAACGAATATTAGCTTTTCTACACTGTCGCAGTGAGTGTGATAAGAAGTAGGCACCCATGTACTGTATGCACAGAATGAAACCTTTCCTTAGCAAACAGAAACTGAAATGTTTGCCCAAAGGATCAAAGATTCACACGGCAAAAGACTAATATTAGAGGGCAAGATAACCAATTAGTGTTTCACAGGCCATGTGCAGAATTGAGTATTATATTTAACTCGGGTACAAATTTCATCCTTTGCCATCTATAAACTACCACAGCGATACATACTCTGTGAATATGAGAGGTGAGTAGTTTCTAACAAGATCTATGTATGAAAGCATAGGTAAATTCATATACCGTTAATCATCTAAGGATTTATCATTAATATAGGAAACAGGTTTCTCTTCTAATGTCTTATCATTTTTTGGTATGCTTAAATGCAACAAAGAGAAAGGCAAATTGTGAACCCTTAACAGTGGTTTCTGACCACTCAGCCTGTCCTATTTAAGCCGGAGAAACCCTTTGAAGAATAAAGTACTAATCAAAGTCAGGTTTGGCTTTTTCAGCTTGATCCTATACATACTAAACTGGAAGGTGAGGTACCATAATGTCTTAAAATACCACTACAGATTGTTTCTACCCCTTCCAGGATTTCCAGGCTCATCTTATCATCTATGCTTGCTAAATACATCCAATGAATGGTTATGTAATAAATATGGTAACATCTGGAGGCCTACAACATTGAGCACTGTTTAGTTAACATTTAAAAGCGTGCGTGGGCTGTGTAAAATTCAGGTGGAAGAGCACTGATCCATTACCAAGGATATCTGTATTAAGGAAATACAGAGGGCTGCATGGACACTGACAACTTTCCATCACATCATTATTGTTGTTGTTACAAATGATAACTATAATTTCCTATTTAAGTTCACTTTTCAGAATACCTCCATCCCATTCTTTTGGCTTCTCATTCCTTCCTCCCCGCCCCCCCCCCGCTCCTTTTCTCCTTTTCAGAAAAGGTAAGGCAGCCCACAGTTGGCCTAACATATGCATACCGTCCCCTTTCTAATAATGCCCCTAACATTAGTGCCAAACAGTCAAGCTTTTCTAAAGCACTGAAGTAATTCTGCAATGCCCTTACTGCTGTGGAAACTGCTGAGCAAAACCCTTGCACGATGGGTCTCCCTGGCATTCTTTAACCCTGTTGGTGATGATAAAGTCTCATAAATCTAGGTAAATCTTTAATTATACCTTAGGAGCACTCTGATATTATAACTATGAAGTAGTTATAAAGAATACGCTGACAATTAGCTCCAGTAAGTCTACACTTTATTGAATAGGGACAATTGCTTCTAGGGTTAAACTAGAGTTATATCATGTGTTCTTGTTGCTATTTTTGGTTTTCTTTCACTAACCCAAATTTTATGGGCTAGCATATATACATAGAGCATATAACACCTGCACTACTACTTTTTTTGGCAAGTATTTATCTCCTCCACCTTTTCCCTTTTCTCTGGAACATTTAGAGTTCTTGGTATTGGAAAGCCATTTTGGTTCTGGAAAAACTAAAGACATAACAGTATTTCTGCTGTGCATGGCTCTTTCCAGGAGCAGTTCTTTTTCACCCCATCGCTGGTTGAAAATTAGCAAAGGTAGACCTCTTACTGTGGCTTTGGTGTTCTGGTGATACTGACAGAAAATCAGCCCATGTCTGACTGAAGGATATCGTTTTGCTTTTAAACGTCAGTGCTACATTTGCATGTATTTTCTACTAGTGTATGCAAGTTATTTATATCTTAAGCCAAAGCATACATTTTAACTTGAATGAATAATGCTGAAAGAATAGTAAGTTCTTTTACTTTGCTAATTAAATCATCTTGAAAAATGGTCTAGGTAGTAAGTGACAGGATTAACAAGGGCACTTTGCAGGATTTTGATGTTTTCTTGATTAGATCAGGAGTATTTTATATAGAAGCAGTATTTGACAAAGTGGTTTTAGCAATGTGAATGAATGCATGACCCTAGTTTATCTCAGTATCTTCATAAAGAAGCCATCTTAGCTGTCAAGGAAGCCCAGCCAAGAGTGAAAATGACCTTAGCTCACAGCTAAGCAAAAGGTCAGCCGAAAAGAATACTGAGAAACATTATTCTTAGTTCTGATCCTTTGGGTTAGCCAGTGCTATTCTCAACTAATATAATGTATTGTACTGGACTTTAATAGGTCAATATTACAGGAATATTAGGTCTAAACCCCACAAAATTATTTCCACTTTTCCTTTTATTTCTTTCCTGCAAGAAATTATGGTTTTCCTATTACTGCAAGGAGCTTGCTGACAAGATTATGTGAATGGGGACTATATTTTAAATAGATGCATGTTAAGATGAGAGACTTTTTTTGAAATAGTAAGAGAGATGGTCAAAATACTTCTACTGGCAACGGGCACGCAAATTCTCTTAGCTTTTTTCCAAATGCGATTCCTAAACCTTTCTATTTTTAACCTAGAAGAAATAATAAAACTGTCAAAATGTTTACATATAGTGCCTACCACCTGAGGTCTCAGACTGCTCTGTCAATAGCCTATTAATTGCATTATAAATTTTATAGAGCTGGAAAGTATAAAAATTCCCATTTTACAGATGTGGAAATGGGAATATTAAGAATTCATGCATTCAGTCACACAGGAACTAGCAAGAAGAGGGCTAGAATGAAGATCTCCAATTGCCCAACAGCAGAGCTCATTAGAAGTCGAGCAAAGAAAAATATTGCATTTGTCCCTGTGATTTCAGTCTTCTAGATATGAAATAGTTTGGTACTAACACAATAGCAACACATTTCCATGGATTGCTCCAGGAGGACGGCAATTTGGAGCAAGTTACAGTAACTCTCTCGCCAAAAGCAACACAAATAGACCTTCACAAAAATAAATTGCAAAATAACAAATGGTAACAAATATTTTTTTCTTTGAAATATTAAAAAGGAAGGCAAATAAAAGCCAGGGAGGATTATTAAAAAGCTACCCTATCTTCATAAAAATTCAGTGTTGGTAAATGCAATAGCCTGGATTTAGTTTGCATATGTTATATTAATCCTGGTCATACTTAAAATGGAAGATGGAGGGTATAAAGAGATCACATCCAAAGCACTCTCCTTGCGATTTTTAAAATGACAAAGAAAATCCAAGATCACTCACAGAGAAGGAACTGAGGAAGATAGTATCCACCAATTCCAGCCTATCTTTGACAGATGTCATTCAGGCATTGCATTTGATTTTGTTTTATTTGTAAGGCTGCATGTATCACTTATATTTTAGCAGATCTGTATGCTTCAAAGGCAGCAGGATTTATCCCGTACTCTGGTCAGGTTTTCTCCCATTCACACTCTCACCATAATCACCTCTTAGTCTGTGCATATGCCTTGCACAGAAATCTACTCCAGTTATGCAAAAAACTTCAGTCTGTAAAAACCAAATATGTTGCAGTGTTCAGATCTCAAAACACCTTTCAAAAATTCACAAAATAAGCCTTAGAAACCACTCTAGAAACCACTTTTGCCATATATGTTTTCAAAGGGCTTTTTTTGCATGGCTTCCACACTGTGAGAACAGTTTCTCTGGGAGAACATTCTTTTGGCAAAACTTGAAATCAGAATTTTGTGTTTTCAAAATAAGTTGCAGAAAACCAAATCACCCCAAAAGGTAAGTCTTAAATGAAAGAAAAAGCCTTTTTGTTGGAAAACTGTTTATGCTTACTAAAAACAAAACAAACCCCACACTATTTATCTAAATAACTGGATACAGTATCAGTAGTCAATATCCTGTCAGCTACAGTTCTTTAGAAACTTATTTCCTTACTTCCTGTGTGATGATTTCACATTGTTTTTATTCCCTTCCTAACTATAGTTCTGGGAATAGTTTATTGATTATGACTCATTGCTTGAAATTACACACAGATTTGGAAATCCACCACTTTCTCCACTTTTGACAAGTGAATTCAAGCTATATTAGAGTTTTAGAGAGCTGAAGGAACATGGTATGTCAAACTTTTGACACAGAGGCTGCCTCCTGAAGCTTAACTGCCCATAAATTACTCCAAAAATTCAGAGTTCAGTAGAATAGAAGTGTAAAGAAGTTTTGTTTGCTTCTTTTTATCTCACTATATTTTCTTTCAACAATGTTTGAGCTCACATTATTGGGTTATTCATTCCTAGTCCTTTTTTCTTTTGATATATTAGTAAATATATCATTTTTCCCAGGGTACTTTTGAACAGATTACATCCAGCTCCACGTTGGATGAATTTCAGCTTTTTACATGCTCTTACAACACTCAGCACAAACACTGCTTGTGTGATCTAGGCTTTGGAAAGTTATTTCCTAACCAGAGTAGGAATAAACAGATGCCTACAATTTAGGATACATTTGTTAGGCTGCAATTTCAATCCGGCTAACAAGGCTCAGCTACAGCCCCTACTCTGCACAAAGTTTCTGCTTGAACACAGATAGATTTGGGGTAGAGTAAAACTTCTTTGCAGAGTTTAGTGGGTTTAGTTTGGTTTTTCACTTCCCTCTTTTACAATACAGACTGCCCACATCTGATGGAAGGATAAAGGGTAGAAAACACTGGTGGTATTGTAGGTCTAAACTCTCTCAAAAGTTTGATTGGTGTCTTCTGCTTACATTCCCAGCATTACTCCAAATCCCAGATCTTGTACCAGGAAAAAACTTCCCCAAGCGAGATAACAGCGAACTTGGGGCGAGTTAACCCTTTCCGTACTATGACAGTTGATTTCTTTCATATGATTGTTTGCATTTTTTACCTACTAGTGCTTCATGAATTTCTTTCCTGTAATATTTCCACTTTTCAGAACTGTGGCACTATTCTGGTAGTAAAGGCTTTATACTTATTTTAGAGGTGTGTTTATAATATAGATATGTATTTATTTGTTGGCAACTGCTTTGTGGTCTATGGGTGGTGAAAAGGTGCATGGAGAGGAAGTTGCTTAGCCAACAAGGATCCTTATTTCTCTTCAGAGGCTGTCTTTGAGTCTTATTCCTGCTAGCAAAGTCCCCATCCCTCCCAGTTCAACATCTCTATGGACGGATCCAGAGGATTCCTGCTAGCAGATCACCTGCCCCATCCCACACATCATCTTCTCCTGAGCTTGTTACTGCAATCAAAATATAAGTGCCTCTGCAGGCACCAGGAGTCACTTATCATGCACTGATCCTCAACTAAAAGTGTGGAAAGCATTCTGCAGGCTGCCAACACAATAAATAGCTAATCCTCAAAGTTAAGCATCAATTATGGTTGCAATAGGTAAGCTACAAGCATGCTGGTGGAACAAAGCAAGCACGTTTTTTTCTTTCCTGAACACCTACATTTTAGGAAGCTCACTACCTAAAGGTAGTCCGTGTTTGCTATTTGGAAGTGAAGCCACTATTCCTCTAATTCTGAGCCACATATTGACAGATTGTCACCTTTCAACTGCTTTCCAATCCACCAGTCCAGAGGTTTCAAAGAAAGCATTTTGTATGGGTGCTAAACACACATTCCTGGAGTTCCAAATAGATCTAGTGATCCAAAAGCACAGGTATTCCATATTTTGGACAGCTAGTTTAAAGACTTGCCTATTTTTTGCCCTGAACCTCTCAGATTTATTCAGTGTCTGTGATTCAAATACAAGATCAAGATTGATTCAAAAGAAAGAACTATTAATGTGGTCTTGAAAAAGATTTTATCTATTACATTGAAAGTTAAAATTGAAAGTTAAATTAAAAGCAACAATGCCAATGATAAAAAAACACGTTGATAGAAATGTTAAATAGGACAATTTTACTGTAGGCAAGTGGTTTCCAACTTCAATTGAATTCCTAATTAAAGCCATGACTGCTATTTATTGTGCAATATGCTTATTTGGTGCTGCAGCATCTGCTGCTTGAAAGCAGCATTCACCCTCCTCTCCTGGGTTAATTTAAGTTCACCCGCCTCCCCTCGGTTCAGCGCTGGCACTGGAGTCTCACAGAATGGGAATTCAGCACATTGCAGAGATTTAGTACCTATTCTAAAGCCCAAATCTTCATTAATAAACACATTCCAAATACTAAAAAACTTGTTTAAAAGTGGCAGGGACTACACATAGAACATCAAGGTGTCCCCTTGCGTGCCATTCGCTCCGCTGTGCATAGGAAGTGTCCACAGTTTGAAGTCCTCCGTTAGGAGAATTGGATGATTAAGGGGAGAAGCCTCCCTTCGCAGCCCACAGTCCTTTCCCCACGAACGCAGCCACCCTGAAAATAAAAGGCAGGGCAAAGTGCTTCCTTTCTCCCCCTCTTTACTTCTTCAGCAGCCTGAGGCACAGTGATTTATCACCAATGCAGCTTCTCTCCTGAGGAATCTTTTTGGAGCAGTTCCACAAGATCCAAGCAGGGACGTGAGCTGCAAGGCTGGGTGCGCCACAGAGGCAGGGCAGGATCTTCTCTTTTCTCTGCATTTCTTTTGGAATTTAAATGAACAGACAGAAACAATTGTGGGGTAAAGCGGGGGTCAGCACAGGAGGCCTATTTGCCCGCAGACCCATACGGAGGGAGAAGGAGGAGGCCACAAAGGGGAAGGCATCGCGCACAGCTGCACAGCGGGCCCTCCCCGGCTGGCGCAGCATTCTCGCCCCTTGCTGCCCAGGGCAGCTGCTGAAGACAACGTGGCAAAGGCGGCAGTTCCTCCAGGTGGGGCCTGCACACAAGACAGGCCCAGCATCCACCTTAGAGTATTGCCCCCAGGCCGACTGAGCACAGACACCCCTTTCTCCTCCTCAGAGGACTGAGGCTCTCTCAAAAAGATCAAGGAGATAAACCTCTAAATCCATATGAGCAAATACCTCTTTTCTGCTGTGGCAAGAGGCGTGCAAACATTTGTGCCGAAATGTCAGGAGCTTTGCACTGTCCTCAGAGAGGTACAGCCAGTAGTGTCAGGCCTACAAGCCTGTTGAAGAAAATGGAGGACAAGAGAGAAGTCTGGTTAAAGTCACCCATGAAGATGCTGCATAGACAACAATTGGCAAGATAGACCCACTTCCTTCAGTGCAGGTAGAGAAATTGAGAAAGCATCGCGAAAATCAGAACAAAGGCTGGAAATATGCCTACATATTCTCCAGATAAGCATCTAAAGCAAAAGTGTTCATCTGAACCAACTCACACATGCTTAAGCTTCCCAAGGTTTCAGTTATCCAGAAGAGAGCGCCAGCACTGGACTGCCAGCTGGTTGGGGCCCTCGGAGAACCAGGGCTGGAGGAAGACTCTAGAAGTTACCAGTCCCATTTTCCCTACCTCAACTCACGATCTTTCTCCAGGTGTTTACACAGCCCAGCACACAGCCCAGCAGAGTTGAGATTTTAGCCTTTGTTCCCAGCACAGCAATGCACGCCATTTACCCTGCCAAGAAAGGCAGGGACAAGCTTTACTTTCTAACAGAGATACCGCTGAATCAAGACTCCTATGCATCTCGCTCAGGATGCTAATTCTGGCAGTGGTTTTTTTGTTTATTTGTTGTTCCAGGACTTACCTAAAGCATCTAGTTCTTCACATGACAGCCTGCTCTGTCCAGGGCTGCCTGTACTAGGGCCAACCAGGAAACATATCAAGAAACTGAAAACCTTTGCACAAAGAGCATGCTATTGCCAAGGACTATAGAATATGACCGAAACATTGAAGAATTTTTGGTTACTGTTGGGGGGAGGGAGAGAATTATATGTTAAAACATAAGAATTCTCTTCCAGCATAGCTTAAATTGCTTCACAATACTGATTAAAATAACAGAACATTATAGCTTGCTTAACTAAACATTATATTTCTAAATCCATTTTCAATTGTTTTCCTTCAATTTAAACATTTTGAGCAATTTTATTGCTATTCATACCTGCTTGATATTTTTTTATTAGAAATTAAAATGCATACTTTTTATCTAGGTTACAGAGTGCTAGTACATTTAACTCTTTCAGATCTGCAGACTGAGCACAGGAGAGCTATCAATGGCATAAACACAAAGCCTGTCCATTAGATTAAAATATTTATATTAAAAGACATTTTGGGGCAATAATGGCAGTTGAGAGGAGAAAGAAATGAACAAAGGAGGTAGAAGAAAGGAAGGGGGAGGGAGACAGATAAAGGTAGAAAAAGTAAAGCAAAAGGTGTAAGTGACAGCTTCAAGATTAACATTCCATTTTCCTCATCCATACCCCTTCTTTACAGTTTGGGAGCTTCTCTCTCTACCCCCATCTCGGCAGGAAAATTAAAGCAAAAACCCCAGAAGTTTTAAGAAATAAGAGAACCAATTGTGACTAAAGAAAAACAAGGATCTTTCAGACTGTGAAATAACAGTGAATTGTAAATACATTTCTGTAGGAAGACAGGCACCTAGAGTTCTTCTCATATAGCGAGGTAATAATTATTAGTACTGAGACACAGACAGCCTTGTCTGGAGTCAAGCTGCACACCATTTGAAAACCCCTCTTTTGGTTTAAATGCCTCCTGTATTTCCTTTTCCCCAGCCACCCTTCACTCCTTCTTTGGAAGGCTTCTCCCTGATGGCATGAGTCCACACCACCACCCCTCGTAAAGTGGGAATCCCCCCTGAGTATCTGGGTAAAGACGGTATAACTGGCCCCACCACATTTATACCTGAACATTTCTAATTTCCCCAAGTCAGCAGGGGATGTTCAGAGACCACTAAGTGCTGGTAACCACATCAAAACATTAATTAACACAACTATATTCCCACACAAATAAAACATTAATATGGTAATTTCTAGCTTATAACCAGCTGGTATCTTTTCCCCAGCTATATAGATAGTAGGATTAACAGTGCAAAGCAAGTATTATAACAAAGTCAAATTAATATTACCTTTTCCCTGTTTTATAATTCAGAATCAAACAATAAATTATAGAAGTCCTTTAGAACCTGTCCCTCATGAAATACTTCTCCTGGATCCACGCTCAAGGTGTAAATCCCTTTCCACTGAGTTCTCCTGGTTTCTATGTAATTCAAGGCTACTCAGTGACAGGATCTCAGCCTAGACAACTGTGACCGTCAAATGGTCCTGCTCCACTTTCCACTCACTGTTACTGACTTTCTATCTTCTCTCCCTAGCTTTTTCTCTTTTAACACGTTTGAGATAAAACAGCATGCATATTTTTCAGAGGCAGTTGCAATATGGATCTATTGTCATACAGACAAAGAACAGGAAGAGAAACACTGTTTGGTCCAAGATAAAACCAAGCCAGAAAAGTTTTCTGCAAGAGTGGTACTTGGTTACTACTTCAAATTTTTTTTTTTTTTTTTTAATTTTCTCAGGCTCAAGCTACACTTGTCAAAAACCACACATGTGTGTTTCTCTTCATTCTGCAATAATTTTGGCATCGCCTTCAATGATAAATGCATTTCATGAACATTAACACATTATACATACAAAATTTGAAAGAACTATGGGAAAAACAAGCAGCAAAAATATGAGCAATGTCAGTTAATGAAAAGCTCACATTTTCAAACTAGTGTTTGGCTAATTAAAATTGAATTAAGTGACTACAACATTAACTATGTCAACTATTTAGCATAAAAAGTTGTTAAATATATCATATTGTATGTAGGAAGATCCTTGCAATCTTTAATTGTAAGAAATAGTCATGTACTATTTAATTGCACAACTTGGTAGGATATAAAATTCAGTTACATGAATTATATCTAGTAAAATATTTTAAAACATGTTGGTTTTAAGATTGTGGAATTTTATGGATAGTGTAATAGGACTGAAGCACATTCTTAATTACACAATTATTTCCATTTTCAAAGTCCAGCTAACAGCATAACTGGTCTTGTTTTTCCAGTCTAAGGTAGAAAAAGACATCAAGTTAAGTGCTTTGAATTCACTTACTAAGAAATCATTTTGAATTCTTACTCGAATCATTTTTCCACAAAGTTTTGACCAAAGTTAATCCAGTATCAGACCTTACAGAGTCCTCCAATTATTCATGGAATGTGTGTTCCTCATGATCATACACACGTAAACTTATACAGAAAACTTTTGGCAACACTTTAAGTTGATACTAACTTTATCATAATTAACATGTTTTTAAAAGACTAGAACAAAGCCTGACAAGCCTGAATATGTCCAATGAGGCTATTTTTTTAAATACAGTTATTGCCATTAAACTTCTGACATGGGGAAATCTAAATCCTTCTTTTTCCTTCATCCATAAAGAGACTGTCCTATTTCTTCATCTACCAAAATTATCATCTTTTGTTTTCAAAATTAGAGGGGTTTCATATCCTATTCACCTCCCACCATATACAGACAGTTATTAATTTTTCCAAGAAGTCCATGCTACATGTTGCTATACATAAACACCATCACCAGCCAGGACAGGGATTAGGGTAGAGAACCACCCAGAAAAAAAATCAGATAATACTCAACATTCATTACAGTAATTAATTTTAAATGTGTTCTCCACCCTACTTACACTATGTCTCACCAATAGCCAGACTCCTGGTGTTGCACACATGGTTGAAGGACAGAAGCACAGCACAGGTAACAGTGAGGAGAGCTCTAGCTGCTCTTTGAGGATCCCCAAGGCCCTTATCTGCTGAGCACTTGTTTGCCTGGTTTCACCCAATACCACCTGTCCTCCCCTCACTATCAATCAGGAGTTTGCCTACCAACTTAAAAGGGAATTAGCCTGACTAATACAAGATGATGGAATAAGAAATGTGCTTTCCACAACCAGGACAAACACAATCTCTTAAGTTAAATCTCTCTGCATTAGAAGTTTCCAACTTTTTCTTTTTTTTAAATACAATCCTAAATGGTAGCAAGAGCTGTCATTCCTAGCTCTACATACACGACTTCAATGTAACTCATCTATTACTAACCCATCTGAAAGCCACATTTTATGAAGCCTTGAGCTAGACTGCACCTAATTGTCTGGGCATGGCCCAGAAAATAGATCAGTGATTGTAAGGAAGTGAATAAACAGCAGAGAAAAAACAGATGAAAGAAAGACTAAAGCTTCTCTTCAGTTATCTTTGGAAAGAAATTCACAAGCAAAAAGATGTCACAAGCCTCTGGCACTCATGCAATCGTGCATCCAGCAGCACTTACCATTGCAGCATAGGCAGACACGCTTAATGGACGCCCAAGGCCACGCCAAAGTACTGTATAATCACAGGCATCTTCCATGTAAACCCAATTCCAGATCAATTTTTTGGATGTCCTTCTGTTAGTAGCATAGCCATTTAAATGGATACTCAAGGTAATACCAAAATTTAGCACGCAACTAATTATCAAAACTGCTGTGCACTGAGGCTGCAGCTCGCCCATCCTGCTCGTCATCCCAGTGGGCAAGAAGCTGTCAGACTCATTGCAATAGCCACACTTTTAGGCTCAACCTCTCAGAGATTACCAAGCGAAGCACCTTAAATAGCACAATTAAAGAGCCAAAATACAGGTCTTAACTTCACTGTGTACAATTCACATGCAAGAAAGAGAATTAAGAAAAAACACTAAACAGGAAAGAAGCTTAACTACAAAGGAGAAGCACATACGTAGTCCTTACTTTAGCCTCAGCAGCTCTGTCACTAGGGGTCAGTTCATGGAGCTAGCAGACCCCTCTGCATTCACCCAGTGCCTCCCTTAAATTCCCAAGCTCCCCTGATCTAGCCAGATCAGGTGATATTACTCAGGCAACTCCCACTGCTGTAATTCTGTACAACCTCCCTTTGGGTTTGGGTTTTGGGGTTTTTTTTGGCATTAAATCCCTTTTAACTGTCAGTTTTCCCTATCTCCATTTCCCCTGATGGTCTTGTTAAAATCAAACAATGCACATTGTTAGCAGACTAACACATGCTGTCCTGGATAGAGTCACACAAACAAAATTATTAACTATCAAAATCAAGTGTCTTTATACCACTTGTTGAACCCATTCTACCTTAATAAATCAAAGCTTTGATTCCACATCTAAATTCAGTTTCCAAATTTCATAAGGAATACAGGCATATGAAGGCTAATAATGACAAGGCCAACTGATAAGTGTTATTGTCATCCTTTGTAGACAGGGTGATCCACAGGATGACAATTCTGTTTAAAGTGCCATTTTGTGATCATCTCGATATACTTTACATTCATTTTTGCATTAATATTTATCATGTCTGATGAGAATTGATATAAACAAGTATAATCAAGATTATTTTAGCATCCTTATTACACAAATGCTTTTGGGTAGTTTTATGAAAGAGAAAAACATGGTTGCATATTTATTCAGAGGTACAAGGATCACACAGGCCAGTCATCTTAGTAACAACCTTACTAGTTTTATAGCTACAGCTATAGTTACAGTTCAGCAGCAGTATCAACGAACTGGAGAGAATCCAGTGGACTGGAGACATGAGAGGAGAGGCTGAGGGTACTAAATTTTTTTACCCTGGAGAAGGGGTCATTTATGGAGAATCTAATTGCTGTCTTATACTAGCTAAGGCAGGGTTATAGCAGAGACTCTTCTCAGAGATGGACAGCAAAATAACAAGAGGCAATGGTCACAAGTTGCAGCAGGGGAAATACAAATGAGCTAAAGGGAAAAAAAAAATCACAGCAAGACTATTTACACACTGGGGCAGTTTGTCCAGAGAGGCTGCAGACACTCCATCCATGGAGATTTTAATTTTCTGTTTCTGTAAGGCAGACAAACCTTGAACAACCTGCTCTAATTTTTGGTATAGCCCTGTGTGGAACAGAGGATTGGACTTCCCAGCCCCACAGGTCCCTCCAACCTAAATTATCTGATTCCAGTGCATGTGTAAAACAAAGCAAGAGAGTACCTGCACATCTTCTGCTTTGCATGTGATGAATCCAAGCAGCCACCACAGAGGCAATGTCTCCTAAAGCACTTCTTTTCTTGGATGAAATAGCTGCTAGTTTTAAATATGATACACTGGAAAAAATGCTTGAAAAAGGTAATGAAAAGATGGAGAAACTCGTTTAGGGATGGCCCCCACCCTGCACAGTTTAAGAAGCAAAATACCTCCAGAGTTTGTCAGTCTGAAAGAGCTCTGCCTAGCTGAGAGAAGTTTAGGCTCTTTCCACAGCTTTTGGCTGCAAAAACATGTTGGTGGCAAACAGCAGGAAAGGAACAGGACCTTTTGCATCCTGCTGTGTTACTCTGGTGGAACACAAAGCAGGATTCTCTCTGTTTGCTTTAGCAATTACTTTACCTTGCATCAATAACCAAGAAACCCCTAGGTCATTCATCCCAAAATCTTAACAAATACAAGATAGTTACTTAAACCAAGAAAAAATCTTCCTCTGCTGACTTTTGAGCCAAAATGGCATCATATATTCTTAAGTCCCTACCTAAAAACTTTTAGCGTAAAAACTTTTTTTATGAGGCCAATGACTCTGTGGGTCATTGTTACATTAATCTCAAAAACAGGTTTTGTTTTTTTGCTTCCTGGTAGAATAGCATGTCCTTTGGTCTTATCTTGCACTTTTTTTTCCTCAGCTGTAATCTATGAGTAGATTGTCATTCAAGCCTCTGTGCTTGAATGTCTCTGTATATCCAGGTTGACTCCTGGCTCTCAAACAGAAACACACACACTGCAACATGGATCAAAGCAGGTACTTATGCTAAAAATCACCCTGCAATGGGAGCTAGAGACATTTAAGTTGTCAAGCAAAGACAGAAGATCCACATTAGGAGACTGCAGCCCAGAATAACTAGACTCTCCCTTTACCTCTGAAGGTAATGGCATTAGAAACCCATATAGCACTTTACCAGTTACCAGTCATTGCACGCTCTGAAGAATATCTGTTCTTTTCGCTTCAATTACTAGGAAGTTTGCAAGCCAGACTGTATATGGTAGAAATCTTCCCTAAAATTTGTATGAAGAAATGGTTGCAAAATGAATGGCAGCATTTAGAACTTCTTGTTTTCTCAGGGTTTTTTTCCCCTCTCTTTCTGAAACTGAAATATAAGTTACTAGCAGAAGATAATCTACTTTCCATTGTCAGACAAAGTTTATGAGTTATGTTTGTCACAAATGAAGCAAAGACTTGATGAGAAGCCCTTGCATACAGAAGATTCAAGAAGATAATGAATAATTTTTGATTAAATCTTTGATATGAAAAGTTTGCAAATTCAGTTACTGCCAGAAAAAAAAAGAAAAAATTTTGTTCTTTTATAGTATGAAAAACTGCAAACACAAGGAAAGTCATCTTCCATGATTATATAATGATATATTCCTTTTAGATGAATATTACAAGCCAGGAAAGGGGAAAAAGTCAGCGAGATGACTAAAGATGTTAGCAAGAGTTCAAGTATCAGCACTGCTTATTACTGCTCATCATTAGCATCAGTATTACTTACAACCAATCACAACCGGGAAGTCTGAGTTGGTATTTCAGAAGAATCTGTATAATTATATTCTATAGAATATGAAAGAAATAAGACTTCACCATCCTCTCTATGCCAATGCTAGTGACATCTGAAATATGCAAGCAGTAAAGCTGTGTGCAAGGCTGCAACAGTAGAAGATGGGGGCAGCAATGTATAGCTGGAAAAATTGCACTCTCTCTTTCCTGCTACCAGCTTTGTCAACCGCCCTGTACTACTAGTTGACATGACTTCTTCTAGAGCAAGACAGATACCAATTTTTATAGATTATCACTTCTTTATACCCTGCAGGGTGGTATTCTCTCCTGTGTCGCTTCATGATGTGAAGATTGAGTTATATACCGTAGTGAATAATGTCCTGGTCAGTCATGCTGAATGTATTTATGATAAGGACTCAAGAGATAGGTCATAGAATCATAGAATCGTTTAGGCTGGAAAAGACCTTTAAGATCATCCAGTCCAACCATTAACCTAACATTACCAAGTCCACACTAAACCAATCAAGGGTACACTAGACTAAACCATGTCCCAGAGTGCCACGTCTGCCCATTTTTTGAACACTTCCAGGGATGGTGACTCCACCACCTCTCTGGGCAGCCTGCTCCAATGCTTGACTACCCTTTCCGGGAAGAAATTTTTCCTAATATCCAATCTAAACCTCCCCTGGTGCAGCTTGAGCCCATTTCCTCTTGTCCTATGGCTAACTACTTGGGAGAAGAGACCAACACCCACCTCACTACACCCTCCTTTCAGGTAGTTGTAGAGAGCGATAAGGTCTCCCCTCAGCCTCCTCTTCTCCAGACTAAACAACCCCAGTTCCCTCAGCCACTCCTCATAAGGCCTGTGCTCCAGACCCTTCACCAGCCTTGTTGCCCTTGTCTGAACACACTCCAGCACCTCGATGTCTTTCTTGTATTGAGGGGCCCAAAACTGGACACAGTATTCCAGGTGCGGCCTCACCAGCGCCGAGTACAGGGGCACAATCACCTCCCTGCTCCTGCTGGCCACACTATTCCTGATACAAGCCAGGATGCTGTTGGCCTTCTTGGCCACCTGGGCACACTGCTGGCTCATGTTCAGCCGGCTGCCAACCAGGACCCCGGGTCCTTTTCGGCCAGGCAGCTTTCCAACCACTCTTCCCCAAGCCTGTAGCTTTGCATGGGGTTGTTGTGACCCAAGTGCAGGACCTGGCACTTGGCCTTGTTAAACCTCATACAGTTGGCCTCGGCCCATCAGTCCAGCCTGTCCAGGTCCCTCTGCAGGGTCTTCATGCTGCTTCTGCCATGGAGCACTAGGGTTTGGTATTTCATTCTGATGGCATTGTCACTGCTGGGAATTCTGAGCTGCAGGGTGAGAAAAAGTCCTATCTGAAGTCCAATATTTTGGGCTCAACTCCACAGTCTTGACACTCAACCTCTGTAGAACATGGATTTGAATAAATTGTATATGCTGCTTCTAAATTATATGATGTATTCTTCCCATGTGCAAGACCGGAGTAGCATTTACTTATTTTCATAAAGTAATTTCAGTTCCTTATATGAATAGCAGTTTTGTCATGTATGACCAGAAGATGTTGGTATTAATATAATATTCTATTTTTAATTGTACACTGTACAACTAGCAGGTAACTCTTATGCATCTTTGTCATCTAATCCATATCTCTCTCCTTTTTACTTCAGTATTTTCCTTTTGCACTTTCAGAATATACCTGATTGAATCCTTAAACCAATTTCTGTGATTTGGGAGTGAATCACAAGGGTATGAAAACTGTAATTAGCTTTGGTAATGTGCCTGTAAATCAGGCAACCATACAACTGCAGTTAGGCTTTCTGAGATGTGAGGTTAGGTGCAAGGGAAATAATCTTAGTTTCTCCGAGTGATCACAGTCACTGAAGCACAGCCTGCTGAGGTGTTTAGTCCTCTCTGTTTTGCATTAGGATAACGACTTGGATTTTCTGATACTGTAATGATTGCTTTCATCAGTGTGACCCTCCCAATCCACAGCTATAGGCAAGCCTCTAGGAGGCCAACAGCCTTTTAACCACTGTGCCCTCCGGTACAGGCAATAGCCAACTTTCATGTCCAAGAAGGAGATAGGATTTGTGGTCCAAGAAGCAGCTGTTTGGGTCTAAGATCTGACTAGGATTGAGTGACCTTGGAGCTTAGAGAGGCTTACAAAATGTACATATTGCCATACCCAGCTCAGGATTTGACCTTCTGGGCGAGCTGATGAGGTTAGTGTTATCAGAAATTCCATATCATGACATAAGACATAGCTCCACTTTCAGCACAGGCTTTTCAAGTATTGCCATATAGCTTAAGCGATATGACTTTACTGCCATTCAACTTTGTCTCCTATTAAGAACCAAAATTTCATAAGTCAAGAAGTCATGTCAAATAATAGAGTAATATTTGAGATCTCTTTGAATAGGGCTCTCTGCATTCAAAACCACTTAAGTATCTGCTTCTTGACTACTCCTCCCAGAATATAGTCTGGATTTCTCTAAGCATTGCCCCTGCATTCCAGGCTATGCTGGACAACAGGGAAGGCTGGCTGAGGAAACTGCAACCATTTCAGAGGAATCAGACACTGCCTTTTAAAGCAGTGCATCCTAATGTATTCAGACAACTGCCAGGTCAGTTGCAGACCCACAGTTTTGCACTGTTTCCCAAAGAAGAAATTCAGTCAGAGATTTTTCTCTGAGGGACTGACTGAAACTCACTCAAGACCTGTTTGGAATCATTATATGAGAAGATCAAACAAAAACATTTGTCTAGCATTTACAAGAGAAAAATTGCAAGAGAACTTTGATATTAAAAAAAATGCAATATTGGAAGGGAAAAAAAATTAAGGTTGTGTCTATACTGGACTATAAATCCAAAGCAAGGTAGGAAACTCAAAAATACAATGGAGGCTTTATAGATGAGCTTTAGCACTTAACAGTGAGGGATGACCTTTTTATAATGTTTGAAAACTTCACCATATCCTCTCCTAGTTTACAACTCAGAATAATTTGTCCAGGACTGTATTAATTGGAAAAAAAAAAAAAAAAAAATTTTAGCATTTTAACATACTACCAGCCTTCCACTGGTTCAAATGTTTTAATAGCAACATCAAAAACTATCAAAATTTTCCAGGTAGCTACATTTTGTTGTGGACTGTTCCAAGGCTATAGTTATTGAGGAATTTAGCAAAGGTTGCTCTATTTAATTGTGTAACAGGCTATGGGAATAGAATCATAGAATCGTTTAGGTTGGAAAAGACCTTTAAGGTCATCCAGTCCAACCATTAACCTAACATTACCAAGTCCACACTAAACCAATCAAGGGTACACTAGACTAAACCATGTCCCAGAGTGCCACGTCTACCTGTTTTTTGAGCACTTCCAGGGATGGTGACTCCACCACCTCTCTGGGCAGCCTGCTCCAATGCTCCACTACCCCTTCCGGGAAGAAATTTTTCCTAATATCCAATCTAAACCTCCCCTGGCGCAGCTTGAGCCCGTTTCCTCTTGTCCTATCGCTAACTACTTGGGAGAAGACACCAACACCTACGGAAGAGACCAACACCCACCAAATGTCTACTCCGTTCCTAATTTTCACGGTATGGTCTTAATGATTGTAACAAGTGGAAAGCATAAGAAATCTTTGATTCATGTTGACCAGTTTTCACTGTAGAAGACTTGGCCACCAATACAAAGTCTGTGTAGCTGCATGACCCCTTGGAAGGCAGCTTTGGCTCCATGGGATACTGCAGCAGAACAGATGATGGCTCTGAAGCAGGGACGTTGGAAGAAACACATCAGAAAAAGGTACATTATGACTCTGGGTGCAGTTTTGCAAAGATGTTACCTGGTGAAACAAAACCAGTTTGAGACATTCCTAC
Source organism: Pelecanus crispus (assembly GCF_030463565.1). NCBI lineage: Eukaryota > Metazoa > Chordata > Aves > Pelecaniformes > Pelecanidae > Pelecanus > Pelecanus crispus. The sequence goes on from NC_134650.1 coordinate 35,678,159, forward strand.
CCTAGTCATTGGCCCATGGTCCCACTTTGGCACTGCCACTCACTCACCCTGCAGTCTGGCTTTAAAGAAATCCAAAAAGACCAGCTCCTCTCTGTTGCTAGCAATGTCGAAAAGGCCTCAGAAAGACAACTTGCCCAGCCCTGCTTTCACTCTGTTACGTGCCATTGTCCCTTAGACTCCTTTGTCCCTAAATGACCCTTCTTCCTCCCTGCTTCATCCCTCAAAGCTACCCTTAGTCTGTTATGTTCACATCCCAGCTCACTCCTCCTTCTTCGGCACATGCTGTATCTCTGCCATGCGGTGATGCTACACAGGAAGGGAGAAGTATAAATTACAAAGGATCATCAAAAATCAGTTCTATTGGACAATAAAATGCATAGCTGTATAATTACTGTATGACATCACTATAGGGCACAGTGAAGGTTGTTTACTTGCCTTAATTAGGTATTTCCCTTCCTTAACATGTTTGCATACCTTTTAAGTTTTTTCATGTCTGCTGAATTTTGTGGGCTTGTAAAAGTTGTTTTAGGGATGGTTACAACACCCTGGTTATTTCTTTTACCCTGAAGTTACGGAAATACACTCTCAATTTCAACTCTATTTTAACTCAATGTTTTCATTAGGGAATATACAGAGCTTCTTGTATTCTGGAACTGAATTCTGATAAATTATATTAAATGCAAATTTCATTTGTAATTTCTTTACTTTGAAACTGAAAAGTAGTCAGTTAAGGATCCTACTAAAAAGATTAGTGGCACTCATCTACAAATCTCAGCTTGATATTCCTGACTAACTTTTTAACCTCCCAACAGTTGAATTCTAAAAAAATATTTTGAGACACGAGATGTTTTTCACTCACAGGTAGGTGACAGGAAGCTGTTCCCAGATGAAAAACTCTGTCAGAAGCAAGGACAGCTATACCTTCTCCCCATATCATTTTTCTCTGTAACAAGTAGTTTTCTGATTTGGATACCAACTGAAGCTCTCAGATCCTACCTTTCAAGTGCATTTGCCCACTAAAGAACAACAGAAAAGCCCAGTGCCCATGAATACCCCGTGCTACATCCTGGTTGGGAGCACCTGAGCTCCTGGAGGCCGCCACAGCTCTGATTGTCCTACTGAAAAGGCACCAGAAGAGGCAGTGCCATCATCATACCCCACTTCCAAGATTTGCAGCTTCATGTGAGCACTGAAGGTGGAAGGTAGAAGGAGAAGGAAAGCAGTGAGCTGTGATGCTAGCTGGCCATCAAAGGCAAATTGCTGGTTCTAAACAAGTGATAAGGCAAGGGGAAAGACCAGTTTTCCATGGTTGTGGAGATGTAAACTCACCACCTCCAAATCTGTATTAGAATTTCCAGCCACCAAGATATGAAGTCCCTACAGAACCTATAGGCCAATCTTATTCTCTAATATTTGCTTTTGGACCTAAATTCTGCTGTGGGAATACAAATTTCTTTGGAAATTAAAAGGTGAGGATTTCTCTTAAATCCTTTTAATGACGTCTGCATACAACTAGAATCTTACTGATTTTTTTTCCCCCCATCTAGATACTACATTAGTGGAAAGGTCTGTTAGATTATTGGGGGTTAGGGGTTTTTTGCTTTTTTTTTTTTTTTTTTTTTTTTTTGGTGGATTTTGGCTCCTTTAAAAGGGACAGCCTGCTATAACAGGTGCATTGCAGACAGGTGCTGCATAAGGTTCCGTACATAGCTCTGCCAACGCTTTTCAATCATTATCTACACCACCCCTGTTACTCCTGTGTGGGGCCTCCCCTCCACTGCAGTTGCCAAGGTTATGAATTATACCATCGTGTATTGATTTGGACAAACGTCCACTACTGACTAGGTCAACACCACTGAACTTTGTTCGCAGGTAACACAAGCCAAATCTTGGAAGGCTCATGCTGAGCTTTTAACCCACTCTGCAGTCTTTCTCACAGTTTTTCTTTTTGATTCAGTCACACATTATGTACCCTGACTCCCATGTAGAAGATTTGTGGCAGCTGCATGATGTACGAGGTGCCATTTGTAAAATATTATTTAGTGTAAAACATGATGTTTTTTCTGTTGATTTACAAGTTGGATTTATAAATCTGCACTTCTCACAGTTTGAGTTATATATCTTGCCTCTGATTTATAAAACTCACCAGTAAATCTTTAGCGGAAAGTTTTGATTCAGAAATCATTATTTTAAACATTAGATTTAGCTAAAACATTCAACTGCTTTATAAGTCATGAAATGGATTTACATACCCCAATCTGGATTTACAAATTCTACAGCAGATTTACAAATCATTCTGAGAAATTCCTAAATAAAATGCTTTGATTTATAAATCTTCACTTTGCACTTAGGATACAAGTGACTGATTTATTACTCTGAAGCTATACAATAATGATTTCGTTTATAAAATCCTACTTTTACTTTAAGTTAAAGTTCTGATTTATAAATACTGATTAGGTTTCCTGCAATATAGGCCACAAAAAGTAAAATTGTTCGGTGCAGGGCTCCTTTTGCAAACAGCTCCCTGCACACATGAAAGGCAAGACATTTCTGAGAGGTCATAGGTAACCAACTGATCAGAGTTAGCAGCAGGGCAAAGAAGAAAAATTGGGATGAAGCAGCTCTTTATTTCTTGCTAATAAGCCCAAGGTTTCAAGATGAAATATTTTGACTAACCTGTCAAAATAATTTCTCAGTTCAAAAAGCTTTCTCTAACCCCAATCTCAACCCCCAACTACATGGAAATAGTTTGAGTGCCTCCAACAACTCCAGGAGTTATGGGGACTTCTATTGAACATCATGAGGAGTTCCATTGAACACCAGAGGAAATTTGTTCCTCTCAAATGAACCTAATGGTTTCCAGCTTTTAGGCTCTGATCAGATGTCATTTATTTGCACCATTCCAGCCCAGGTGTTTTCAAGTATTCAAAACCAAGCAGAAAAATAGGAAAGCATGAGTAAAGAAGACCTCTGCAAATGCCTCATTCTTTGATGTGCTCCAAAAACACTTACATGACCAACAGGGCATTTAAATATTTTAGATACTTGAGAAGCAGTTCATCATTAATGCCCATCAAGAACTCAGAAGGGATACTGGGTACAGACAGAATTGTCAGATAGTATAAACATAAAATGCAGTGGAATAGAAATTAAAGAGTCCCTTTTCAGTAAAAGCCAAATTTCCTGGAAATGGTTTGGTAATATTTTTTTAGAAATTACTAACAGAAGGTTTCATCCAAAAAGCAAAATTCAGAGTAATTATCTGGAACCCCCTGAAGAAACCCAAGCACCCTGTCAAATTGTGGGACACAGTGCCAGCATTCAACTATCATAGATGACATTCCCTTTCAAAGCTCACTTCATAAATCTTCAGGAAATATGAGCAGGCTGGAGAACCCCACTGATCTGAAGGGCATTTTCTTTATCCAGGTAGCTCTATTAGAGGGTTTCAGCAACACTGACTCTGGGAGAAGTTTTCTCTCTAACACAACTGGAATGGTTCCATAATACAAGGTTGCTGGAGCACGGGATTAGAAATCACGATTATGGATTTCATCCTCATTTCTAACACTGAATCACCAAGACCTAAGTCCTCCCAGACATTTGGGTTCCTCACTTCCAATGGAAGTCAGACATTTACTTAACTCCAGGGTCTGACAACAAAGGTGTCTTTAGATTGTCTCTTCCCTCCTTGTCCATGAATCTCCACCCCTGTACAATGGGTCTGATAACAGCCATGTACTGCACCGGTGTGCTAGGAGCTGTTGAAAACAGCAATTTTGAGGCACTATGGGGCAAAAACCAATCCTCTATTACCCCTGCTCTCCCTCCCACCTCCTCAGGCAAATATCCAAGATATGTAATGTACTTCTTCAGGAAATGTAAACGTGATACATATGAACTGACACTCTTTGTTAATCTCAAATGTTTTCTTTTATTAAAACAGCATATGAGAAACTAGGAGGATTTATTGTGTTCTAATGACTGATACACTACCTACAGTATACTTAATTTTTAAAACGTAATGTTCAAAAGTTGAGTTTACCATTTGTAAAATAGAGACTATATTTCTAAAGCACTCTAAAATCTATGGATGAAAATTAAATATAAGAAGGAGGTATTATTTTATTACCAAATTGTGATTAAATTGGCAGTTTTCTGAAATTATTGCATTTGATTTTGCTGTCAGATTGTTGGAGTGGAAGAAATAGTTACAGAAGATTGAAGCCCTCAGAACTTAACAATTGAAATGAAGGTCTGATCCACAGCCGGAGAAGGGAATGACAATGCTTTAGTTTTCTTCAGCAAGCTCTACATCAGGCCTTTTCTTGCTGGTACAGATAATATATTTGGTACAAATTCCAGTAAGCTCAAATGCAGGTACAAAAATTATCATGCCTACATGCACATATATACTGTACTCACTTCAGCTATAAGCAAGTGAATAGCTGTAGCAGGGATAACCAAAAAAATTCACCTAAGTCTCACTTGTGAACATGGATTATCAGTTACTGCAATTCCACAAGCGCTGCATAACGGACTGCAGCAGTCTGAAACTTGATTCCTGAACATGAGCCAGCAGTGTACCCAGGTGACCAAGAAGGCCAACAGCGTCCTGGCTTGTATCAGGAATAGTGTGGCCAGCAGGAGCAGCGAGGTGATTGTCCCCCTGTACTCGGTGCTGGTGAGGCCACACCTGGAATACTGTGTCCAGTTTTGGGCCCCTCACTACAAGAAAGACATTGAGGTGCTGGAGTGTGTTCAGAGAAGGGCAGCGAAGCTGGTGAAGGGTCTGGAGCACAGGCCTTATGAGGAGCGGCTGAGGGAACTGGGGTTGTTTAGTCTGGAGAAGGGGAGGCTGAGGGGAGACCTTATCACTCTCTACAACTACCTGAAAGGAGGGTGTAGTGAGGTGGGTGTTGGTCTCTTCTCCCAAGTAGTTAGCCATAGGATGAGAGGAAATGGGCTCAAGCTGCACCAGGGGAGTTTTAGGTTGGATATTAGGAAAAATTTCTTCCCGGAAAGGGTAGTCAAGCATTGGAACAGGCTGCCCAGAGAGGTGGTGGAGTCACCATCCCCGGAAGCGTTCAAAAAACAGGTAGACATGCCACTTCGGGACATGGTTTAGTCTAGTGTACCCTTGATTGGTTTAGTGTGGACTTGGTAATGTTAGGTTAATGGTTGGACTGGATGATCTTAAAGGTCTTTTCCAACCTAAACAATTCTATGATTCTATGATTCTATTTACAGTAGGTAGAAATGCAGCAGAGGTATGTAAATGCTGCACCATAGTAGATACAGTCAGAGTATTTTTTTTAATTTACCTTTTGCAGAAGATTGTGGTGATGTCACATGAAAGAAGAATGGCATTACCAGTTTGCTGATGTAAGGGCTGTGGAGCCCGGTCCCCTAGCTGTCCCACACAGGAGGCACAGGCATCCACTGTGTGGAAGTCGCCACTGTCATGCCAGCCACGGGAGCCTGGCTGACCTACTGCTGCAAGCGTGAACCTCAGTAAGCTGAAGGTGTGCTTTGCCTGTGGGCTGTTTCTTTGAATTGTCAGAGCAGGGAACAAACAGGGTGCTTTGACATGACTGTGAGAAGGAAAGGTGGCTCTGTACTTACTTCTTAAAGAAAATGGTGCACATGCATGTTCCTCAGAGTGCTTCTTGACGTATGCAGATGGCCTCTTGCTCTCAGCCGCAGCAGTAAGTCCCATGCTCTCCTGCTCAGACGGGCACCTGATAACCACAGAGCCAGGTCTGTCCTTCCTCCAGCCTTGCTTGTTTCCCTAGGGCAAGACCTAACCCAGGTGGGCCACAGCAGCTTCTCCCAAGCAGGTACACTCAGGTGCAAGGGGCTGACCACTGTTCCTAATGCCCCTCACACCTCCCCTAACCCTGCTGCACACCTGGGGAACAAAACCCTTCCTTGTCTGCTGCAAGCTGCAACTTGCATGTTGAGCCCAGTATGCTCTGCAGTGCAGGGTGGCCATAGTACTTGCCTGGTGCTGTCAGAAAGCAGGGCAATGCCCAGCTACCTTCCCACTCACCTCTCTCAAAGAGGTTGGGCTCAAAGACATGTTATAGTTTTGAAAGCATCTCAGGTGCTAAGACTCCACATCTTAGATCTCATTGTCAGAATGACATCAGCAAAACTCAGCATACGTTTTCCCTCAGCTAATAGCATTTCTTTCCTATTCACTATTAAATCCTTGAAATAATATCCCATTATCTGCAGCTTTGATCAACTCTAAGGCACAACAGACATCTGTATTTGCGATAACTACAGTACCTCAGCACCATTAGATGATTTTAGGAAGCAAACTCTCACTCTTGAACTTTCCTTTAGTGCATTTGGAGATTGACAGAAGACATACACAGCCAATTATTGAAATAAAAATGTCTTGAAGAAAAAACTAAATTGTTCCACCAACAAATCCACAAGAAAAACTAAATAATCAAAGCAGGATAGGCTATTATGATCAAGTAGTACCCAACATCTGTTACGATACCTCAAGTGCAAGTCTTCATGGAGTGGTTCTCAAATGCATGGGACCAGATTTTCTGCTTAATCCTGTGAGCCTGCAGCTTTATGTACACCCTACATCTGATCAAGCACAATACATGCTCAGATACCTACACGTGCACATTTTAAACACATATTTACTATGGTGTTACCACATCTGTATGCAGCTGCATGTGCACACATGCAAGTAGTAGAGGTCATCATACATAAACTAGGTACTTGCATATCTGGCAAACTTTCCAGAAAATACCACTCCATAATTCATGTTCTTGGCAGTTTCACACTAGACCTACTTTTGATCAACCATTAGCCAAGCTCCCAACCTCATAGTCAAAGGAAGTGTAAGTGGGGTTTTTTTGCAAAGCGCTTGTGCCAGTATATGGAACATACCAATAGAGAGATCTTTCCATCCAGATTTTGTATCTATAGTTTCTCCAGTCAGATCCTGGAAGGACTAGGTAAGCCATCCCAGTGTGAGACTTTGTACTGAGGAGATAACCTTCTTGGGCAGACTTTGCATAATTCCTACTTCCTCATCATCCTTTTACAAATTGTTTGCCATTCTTTTAGGTATACATATTTAACTGACTCTTTGAATTCACCTGGAAACATTTGGAAAGTAACAGGACAATATGCAGTCCTATTTTCACATTCCTGCACAGTCTAACAGCCATAGTTTAATTCCAGTGTATTTGGTTCCAGTGTGGTGGTTTTGGTTCACAGCCCGATTGTACTCTGCCATAAGCACTTGACGTCACTGGGAACTCTGCCTCCTTACAGCACGGTTGAATGGGTCTCCCAGTTCAAAGCCAGATTCATACCTATGTTTGATTACTTGCATTTATTTTCCTGACAGGTAGCCTTTTGCTTTAATTACAGTAGTAAAATTTTTTACATCCATGCTAACCATTTTTAATGTTCTCAGCACAGAACTAAGAACATGCACGTACTGAAAAAGAGAGCTATATAGAGCAAAGAAGAGTTTTAATGCAGTTCTTTCTTTTCAGTCTTCAGTGTGACTGACATGCATTCAGCCACAGATAAGAAACAAAGCTTGCAAATTTACTGAACAAATCTCAGTATTGTGCAGCAAAGATAATTCAGTAAAAATGCTTCTGTGACTGAGATGTACAGAAATTCTCCAGAATCACCACTTTTGTGTGGAGCACTCTGTGATAGAAAGATAGTGGAGATTTTTATCTTGGCTTGAGAAGACCAAGCAGACCAGCTGAACGCACATGTAGCCCACACCCTGCCTACTCTAAATTGTTTCCTATCATGTGTTTTCCAGTGTTTCCTCCATTCAGTGTTTAAAACTCTTAAGTGACAGGTACTACTTCCCTCAGAAGACTATTCTGCAGATTAATTGCATCTCACCATTAGGAGCTTTTCCCCTGACACCCAGGCTGAAATTTCCATTTTTAATAACATTTTATTTTCACACTCCTACTATCCTCTCTTCCTGGCCCTTCTTTCTTTGTGCTACCTTAAATAATCCTTCTCCATCCTTCAGGTCCAATTCTCAGCCTGTTAAAGCTGTATTGCCTCTCAGTAGCAACACAAAGCAGCCTAAAAGCCGGTTTAACAGCCAGCAGAAGATTTCCCAGAGGAGGGGAGTCCTTGGCTCGGGTGGAGGCATCCTACCAGTCATATATCAGCCTTTTCCCCACTCTGTGGTGCAGAGGAGCTGGCCACTAACACTATGCTGTATTTGTAGTGCAAAGCTGCTGTGGAGTGCTGGGGTTTGGTCCATTGGGGTGCCTTTGAAATCTGCCTCTGATACTGCCTGTCATGCTTCCCCACCCAGACAGCAGAGCTGTTTCCGTTTTCCCCCAGGGCATTACCTTACATTTGTCCCAGCTGACATTCCTTTCCTTATTTCTTTGGCATGTTTCTGATCTCAGTTCCCTTTCTATTATTTCACTGCCCTCAGTGATATTTATAATGTCTCCGATTTAGTATCGTCTGCGAATTTCATTAACTGGCTGTTTACTCTCCGTTTTCAGATCATTAACGAGGATGTTAAATAACACTGGACCTAACGCTATTCCCTGCATTACATTCGTAGGAAACTTCCCTACACTTGATACATTGCCTTTTATTGTTCCACTCTGTACAGCTTCCTAGCTAGGTGTTCAACACACATGCAGTATTTCTAGAAGCCGATGTGAATTAATTTCTCGGGTAAGAATTTGTAAGCAAAGGTATCTGATGCCTCACTAAAACCCAGTGCATACCTGGCATTAGATATAATGGGAATTTTATTTCTAGGAAGAAATCAAGTTCTTTCTGCTAAGAAACATTCAGTATAAGCCACAGTGGTCATAACAGCAATGGAGGGACCAAAGCTGTTTCAGTGACTGCTACAGTCTTGTTACAATATCTTTTTCTCAGCATTAATGCTACTTTATCTACAGTCAGTGCATTTCCTTGCTTTTACATTTGCAAAAAGACACTATTTAAAAAAAGACAAATTTTTGCATGGTTGTGTTTCAAGCTAGGAGTCTCCCACGCTGCAATCAAGGGTAATGGCAACTACTCACAGGTGTACATATATCACATAAACAAGTGAAACATTGATTGTGAGGGGTGCAGTGACAGTCCTCTATCCATAGCATAATCTTCTCAAGAGATATTTAATCAGATGATTATTTACATTTTAAAGACCAAGGAAAGGGAAAATGTTAACATCGAATTATGGGGAGGAATGATAAAGAAGATGCTAAGCATGAAGTGCTCATCACAGAACTGATGAATAAAGGGTTTGCCTGAATATGCCTTAACACCACTAGTACAATCTAAGCCCAGGCACTTGCACAATCTAAATCGGCAGAATCCACTGAAGCTAGCAGAGCTTCAGCAGATCAAAACCCAGGAGCCTGTGCCCTGACCTGTCTCTGAAGCTCTGAGCAAGTCTCATGTTTTTTCCTCATCTTAAGTTTTTTACAATTTTCAGGTTAACTCATATTATACAACATTGTAAAGCACGCTACAGAGAATACAGTCAAATGTCACCTTCAGAGGCTTGTTCTTTTGTATATGAGATTCTCCCAGTTTAAACTGACTCTGGGTAGAGATAGAGCACAGAGCTGAAATTTATTCTACTAATACTGAAATAGAAGAAGGCTTGCAAAAGCCAATAAGGTTTCTAGTGGTGCATAAAAACATGTGGAGACCTTATGGCACAAATTATAGTTACATCCCTTACACTAAGCCTTTCTTTTAGTAAGTACACATTTCCTACTGTAAGAGCCAGCTTCTTTTCTTAGCTGTGTAGTTCAAGGAGTTTGCCATGAGGTACTTAGTTTGTGAAGGCAGACTCAGAACTGGGACTGTTAAGAGCTCTGATCAAAAAGAATAACCTAATGTTACAGGTGGAATTCTTCCCCTAATTCAAGACATTTCACTGAAGAATACAAAACATCTGGAATTCTTTGGTTTGGGAGCCACAGAAAGAATAACAACATGGAAAGCAGAACAGGTCATTGTGCTGTCTGCTAGATTGGTTCAAATACACAAACCCTCATGTCACTTCCATCCAATACAGCTTCAACTCCAGAATGAACTACAGACTGCAGAGATGTTAAATTCATAAACTAAGTGTTGGAACAGACCGCTGCTGGTCTGTTTAAAGCCTGGGAAACTACTAAGTGCTTAAAGATGAGTGACTGGTGCACATCAACTATGACTCCTATTTTCTATGGTGGTTGTGGGTGTTTTGACAACTGATGCTGTTACGTAGGACATGCCTGTAGGATTTGGAACTCTGCTTTCTATGCAAAAATTACTGCCATGAAGATAAAGCTTTGGGTCATTGTATTCTGATCATCCCCAATGCCAAATACTGTAGACAAAAACAACAGTAGAAATGGTAAGAAGTCTATCATTCCCTTAAGTTAGTAGCTCACCAGAGCAGTTGCTTACCCACAATTTGTAGTATGCACATCCTTATTGTCCATTAGACTTGTAAATCAAATGCTGGAGTGGACTAGCTGGATGGGATTTACATAAAATCTCAATCAAATTCACAGCAGCACACCTTTCTTTTCGGTAATTAGATCCAGTATAGTTTTTGGTTTTCTGGACCCAATAACCCATTTCTTTACTTCATGATATCTTAGCAATTTTCATTAGCAAGTGAATTTCTATGTATCACTTTTAAAAAGCACCAGCTGCAACAGTAAAAATGTGCATCCATTCACTGAACAGTCAAAAAATCCAAACGAATATTAATACATCTATACTTATTGGACTCTCAAGCGCATCTATATAGCTATGACTTGTTCCTAATTTCCAATGCAATGTCGCACATAATGCTGATGAAAATACAATACAGTGGGTACAAAACTGGTTAAAAACCATATCTAGAGAGCAATTACCAATGGTTCACCATCAAAATGAGACAGACATAAAACAGGGGGTCTAGATCAGGTACTGTTCAGCACTCTCATTATTGACCTGAATGATAAAATAAAATGCTAGGCTTATAAAACTCATTGAACAGATCAAACCAGAATGGACTGCAAGTATGTTGATCTATAGGAAGAGCCAGACAAATTAAGAAGACATCCAAAAATGTTTTGGGGCTACAAAGAATGTTTAATGCCATACTTAGAAAAAACACATGAACTCATAAAAAATACACATATACTACAACACACAAATGAAGAAATTAAGTAATTCTTCTGCTCTATATATTGGGAAGACCCCAGGTGATACCAGTCTGAGGCACCTTTCTTCAACAATGCTGCGATCCAAGCTGAGAAAAATCTAGATGCAATGATAAATCAAGAAGCCATAACCTAAGCAGGTTAATTAACCAGCATTATTAAGCCAGCAAAAGAAAGAGAGAGGTATGTTACATGTTAACCTGATAACAATTCGCAGTCACATTAAATGCTGCAGGAAAGAGGAATGGATTCAAAGCTGCCCTAAGCCACAATGAATAGAGTAAGAAATAACAGGTTTAAATTACAGGAAGGAAGAGTCAGATTGGATATTAAGAGAGAACTGTTGTATGGCAAAAACAGTGAAGCACAGGAAGAGATTTCCTGGACATATTGTGCAGTTTCCCAAAATGATGTTTTTAAACAAAAACAAGACAAGCATCTGCTGGGAATAACACAGGAGTGATCAGTTACACCACCCCAGGGCAAGAAGATGGCCTTGATGCCTCCTAAGAGCCCTTCAAGTTCTTGTGACTACATTTAAAATCTCAGCTTTAACGTTTTCTAGGGAGGCCAGAAATGTGAAAGCCCTTGTTTTAAGATGAAAAATACACAGATTTCCAGTTTTTACTTCAAACACAAGAAGAAATGTGCAGTTAAGTTTTCTTATTCATGATTCCCAAGCTTTTTTGCAAGACAGCTTCATAGGATGAAAAACTTCCCTGCATTGCAAGCTATTCCAACACCTCCTCATCTTCTCTTGCTACTGCAATTTCTGTATTTCTTCTGGTATGTTGGAGAAAGCTGTAGCGTGTATTAATTCAGAATTGATGGTACCTCTGGCACACCAACTGACTGGATGGCTAATTGACTATTACAGCTGTGGTTCACAACAACGTATCTTTACCTTACCTTAATGGTCCTTTTTAGGTGCCCAATGATGGGAAATTGTAACTTAAAAGTTTATTCATTTCCATACTTGATGCCAAAGGATTCCTGATAGAAATTTGTTTTCCTTATATCAAGTTTGTAGATGAACTATAAACTTAGACTGCTAGATACTCCTGTACCACCAACTTTAATTTCAGTCTGGGCTGCTGAGGGGCTTTTTTCATTTATGAAGGTGATACAAGGCTGTACCTTTTCCAATAACACAACCATACCTTACTCCATTCTGTGTAGCCTCTCCTGTACATTTCTTGTAGGAATGGGAGATTAATTCCCTATCACAGTAAAAAGTTCTCTGGTCATTTTTTAGACTTAGTTCAACTAAAATTTGAAGTCTCCATGCAGTAAACTTCTTCATTTGATTCTCAGACTTCAGGGCACGGAGGCAATTTGATTCTCAACCTCCAGTCCAGGGGATTGATCCTTAAAGGCAAGGAGTGATGGTTTAATCACACCAAAAGGATACAGAAATTAGAACTCAAACTAAATCTGGACTTGCAGCAAATGCTGGTGGAGAAATTTGTGAGCTACGCGTTCTCCATCTAGCATGTTCTCTCACTATTATGAGCAGTAACAAGACCAAAACACTGCAACAATGGTAATTCAGTGTTAATAACACTTCCATTATACAGTTCTTTCATTTAGAGGGGTTCAAACACACAATTATTAGCTTGCATAGGAATCTTAACTATTGAAATGAAACCCAGTGAAAAGCAGCAACAAGCCTCTGCATGGAAACAATCTTCACCACTGCAGAACATTTGAGAGCAGGAAATTAAGTATACCAAAATCTTATGTCAAGCCAGTGGTGAGAAGAAAAGAAGGATTGCATTAAAGATGGATAAACTCCATAGTCAAAACCAGAAGCAAAACCTCTCCTATTCATCCCCCTTTTTTATTTAAACACAAAGAGACTTTGAGTCTTTCACCCTCCATCCTGGATATTGTGAAACTCTAAGAAACTTCCCTGGGGCTGTAGAAAAGATAGATGTCCTCTGCTGACCTGCAGATGGGCAAGTCTAAGGGCCAAGATACAGAAGCCTTTGAAGGGAGATACAAGTTCAGCTCATTTGGCAGACACACTTCTCTCTCTCACTACTACCTTAATTTTTTACGTTGTATGGGCTGGCAAAGAAAGGGTATGAATGTCTTGCCACAGTCTGAATCAGTTTTTCCAGTGAAGATCCTGGAAGGGATCTGTCCTTGTTATCTACTAAAATGTTGACAATGTAAGAAGAAAATCTATTTTTATCATCGTCATTAACTTCAAGGAATAACCACTGTTAGCAGAAGGATGGCTTGGCCGAGAGGGAGAAGCCTGAGCCACAGCAACACTGCCTGGCCTGGGACTCCCACTCCTTCACTGAATTAGCTTTAAAAAGAGCATAAGACTAGGGCAAGAACTGATGGCAATGAGTAACTCCAGGTGTGCAAGTGAGAGAAAAACAAGGCTGCATGAACATGCATGGGAAAACCTGATCTAAACTGTCATTACTGAACACCCTCCCAATGCAGATAAGGTCCAGCTGTAGCTGTGAAGATGACATTCCTCTCCAGAGATGAGCCAGGCTGGGGGAGGATGTGTCCCACCACCATTGCCATAATGTTTGAGTTACTGCCAGCTATGGAGTAGAGAATTCATCATCTGTCAGTGACCTCCAAGATAAGTCAAAGTTTTCATTGCTCAGAAAGGAAAAAAAGCACACAGAAAGTGAAACATCTGTTAGGAGAATAAGCTGCATTTTATGGTGTTTGCTGTATGCAGCAACATGCCCGTAATCTCAGGCCACGTTTGCTATAACATACTGACTCATCGCCTCTCTTCACTACACAGTTCTGATGCTTGAAGTCACCTTGACTGGAGTGAGTATTAATTTCTGTCAGTGGTGTTTTAAATGTTTGCATAGACAGAGTTATCAAGGCAAGTGTGAGCAGATTGTAGGTATGGCCAGAGCACCTCCTCACTCGGCTGTCCTTTTGGAGCTCTGCTCGAGTTATGTACCCAGCAGTCACCGAGTCTTTCGTTACACATAGTCTGGAGTGTAAAGTCACAGTAGTATTCAAAAGGTTAAAGCAGAGTGAACTGTTAATTTTAATGCTTTCTCTAAGCTTCAGTTTTAATAAGCGAAAATGATGTTCTTATTTGCAGTAAAGTGGTGTTATAAAATTCTGTCTGTCAAGCTCATTTTAAAACCATGGAAATAAATGATCTGACAAAATCAGGCTATTAGACAAGTGAAGAAGAGTGATTTCCATAAAAGTAGAGGAGCTGTTCCTTAATTTCACACTTGGTAGTCTTTTGGGTCGACTAAATTTTTAAATAAGTGATAAAATTATATTAGCGCAATTGCATTTTTATAGATTTTTTTGGTCATTGTACTCTTTTTCAATTCCTTTATTTTAACTCAAACCATTCTGCTGAAAGGTTACCTCTCAACTTATGTTACCTCATAACAGTTTCTGCTCACACAACAGAACTGTAGGTTCACAAATCCTCTATAAAAGTACCCAGAATGACCACACTGACCCAAAAGTATTCTAAAGCGGAAAGATCATTTTATTGCAGTCACATACTGCTGAAATGCTGGCCCTGCACACCACATTTGACTGTCTGCAGAAACAGATGTGTAGTAAGTCACTTCAAAGCAGGCTGGTTTCATATATGAACATTTTCTTTGGGAGCAGACTACAATTTCCATCATCTACACCATGCATGTAAGAGCCAAACAAACAAGATGTTTTTCCATGTCCAGGTAAGTGTGGCAAGGATAGCCTTTATAGAGAGGCAAGTCACTGTTCATGACACCTAGCCAATGAAGATCAAACAGGCCTGTTTCTCCAGCTCAAAACACACAGCTCAATGCTGACTGCTGTCACAAACTTGTTCTGGGGCTAGTGCCCCTCAAAGACATTCCAGGCGACAGGAAGGACAACTGCTCATACTCAGCTCTCCTCTTCACCCCAGAACAAAGAGAAATTTCCACACCAACAACGCAAGGAAGAATTTCTGTTTCCAGTTTTCCTAGTGTAGCCTGAGGAGAGAGGAGCAAGGCTGTGCTTCTCACCTGAACCCAACCACCCATTTTGGGAGCATAGCTGGCTGCACACAGGAATTTGGAAACACTTCTAGCACCACAACCTCTGCCATGGATTAATTTTTCCACCTCTGGAAATTCATGACAAGCTTTTTTCTGACAAATCAAATCACACTTTTCAAAAGTAAAGCTAATTCTCTCCTCACATATTTAAATAATGCTCTAATAATTATGTTGTAGTAGGGAGGTCAGTATAAAAGGATTTTGACCTTTTATGAGGTCAATGACTGTTCATCTCATCTTGCTTGGTTTCATTTGTTTGTTGAGAGAAGAGATCCAATACATTGATACACAGGTTGTGACACGCTGTTTGAACATTAGCTTACTATAATTGGTCATGTCATCATGCATCATATTAACAATATACACAAAAGTGCCCTGAAACAATTGTCTTATAGATCTATCACATATCATAACAAAGCTTCTGGGACTGTTATCCAGCAGCATCCAATTGTGATGCACATTCTACTTGAGTTCTGGATCTAAACATCACTGTCAACTTAATAGTAAGCAATAGATTAATAACTTCCTGCTGGCTTGCAAAACCTACATGCATGGAATAGACAGCAATGCCACTGAGCATGCTCAAAATAGAAAGCCTGCAGAAAAGCAAAAACTTCTTCGTGTATGTTTTTCAAACCAACAGCTCTCAATTTTCCCAAGTATGGCAATTTCTTACCACTGGTAATGCAGCTAGTTGTATTGCAGTAAGTTGTTCCAAAAAGTAGAACTAGAAGAATATCTTCATCTGTCAGCTGAATGAGACACACGTGACCTTGAAATACAAAATGAAAAAAAAAAAACCCACCACCCCACACTAGCACCTTGGATTTATATCATACAAATCATACAGAAAGCATTTTTTGCACAAACATTTTTACATCCTCTTTCCCCATGCTTTCATATATTTTAAGAGAAGTGCAAAATCAGGTTCATTCTACACACAGCAACCTACCTATATTTCAGTCAAATTTCAGTGTAATTAGGATGCCCAAATCTCCTAGGAAGTTTGAGATCTTTTAGCTAATAACTTTATCTTTCCCCACCACCACTACCTTTTTCCAGCTATTTGACAGTGAGAAATACAAGTGATTTAACTCCTGATGCAGTAGTCCAAACTCCAAGCAATTCCTTTAAGAGATTAAGCGCAGAGGCAAGTCTTACAGTCAGAAATCCTCCTACCTATGGTTTTTGTAGCCCTGGAACATCATCAGCTTGACCCACACTCAACAAGAGAGTAAATATAATTATCCTCCTTATACCAAACATGTGCCATTGGCATGTAAATGCCACAATCCCCAGAGGCACTTTGTAAGGGAAAAGTCCTGCAAGCAGGTAGAATTATAGTATGAGCAGAGATCTTAAATAAATCTGAGAGACTTTCACTCACTGCTGTCCCAGAAGTTGTTCCAGAAAGGGTCCATGGGCAGCAGTTTACAGAAACCAAGTTTTATATTGCTGCAAAAAGACACTGTTGCTGATTCTGCAGGATCCACACTATTCCCTGAGTGAGTCAGCACTGAGTGAATGCCATGGTATTTGTGCAGCTGGTAGTACTATTTTTCAGATAAGATGGAAAATGATGCAAATTTTAATAAACCATGCAGACAAAACTATTAACATTCCTACAGCCTGTTCTGCATATTATCTCAGTCTTTTAACTAAATTCCAGCTTATCTGCTCCACTCTGCATGGCTGCAGACGCTCTGGACTGGAAGCACAGTGCAATGGCACTCTGCATCTCTTAAGCACCAGCAGCACATGCACTGGATCTGAGCCCCAGTGAAAGGGGGTCTGTGGAGTGGGAAGCTCTGTAAGTGTGGTTTCGCACACACAAAGTTTGCTACGCTCCATCTATCAGAAAATAAGCTGTTTCTTTCCATCCCTACTATTTCTGCTTGTTGATACCTGTCCTTCTCCTTAGCACAAGCCCAAGGGACCACTGTTTCAGAAAGCTCAGACAAGTGAACCAGGGCGAGCAGCCCTTCTCCTCCAGCAAGGGAGCTGCTCTACAAGGCAAGCTCACTGCTATGGGGCAACCGAACAGCTTGGGGACGTTCCTGCCGAGGCGCTAAGCAGAGTCGCACACTGTGCCGACTTCCACCACCCGAAGGCCCCCAGCACAGAACGGCAAACACAGTCACTAGTGCCGCCCCACAGCACCTCTTAAAGCCCTCAGCCACAGCACACAGAGGAGCCTGCCGGGGATACAACCACCTCTGCCATCCAAGAGACTCATTGAGAGCTTTGGTTTTTAAGCCTAGGAAACACTAAAATTCCGCTTACCAGGAATGAAGGAAACCTGTAGCAGTGCCAGCTGCTCAGCCTCAGCCTCACACACTCATTCCTGAATGTTAAATACAAATAAGCAAGCTTAGGACACTCCAGCAGCTCCACTCCACACAGGAAATGCACATTCAGCAGAAGCGAATACATGCTTTCATTTTTAATAGAAGGAAAGCCAATATAAAGCTCTGTTATACCTTGGACTTGGGAAGAGCAATGTACTTGCCTAAAACAAAGCAGCAGGAATCGTGCTGAAGCCGGCAGATGAGCCCGCAGGCAGCCAGCCACCAGGCAGCCTTCGAGGAGGCCCTCGTGCCACGGCGGGGACTCCTCGGGACCCTCTGGCTGCCGACAGGGCTCCTCAGCCCTGGGGCAGCGTGGCGACCATCGGTGCTGCCTCACGCCGGCCACAAGCCCTGCAGAGCGCCCGGGCGCTGCCAGGCCTCGGACACGTAACATGCTCCCTAGCTTCCCCTGCACCCAGGGAAGGTCACGCAGCCCCTCTCAGTTCATCTACAACTTGCAGCCCTCATCTGTAGCCACGTGGCAGAAAAGAAACCTACCTATGCAACAACATACAACAGATAATTTACCTCAGGATTTAAAAAAAAAAAAAAAAGCTGGCAGGTGTGAAGCCTTCTGCAGTATTGAGTCACTGGCAGCGCTCAGGCCTCCCCACAGTGGGCCTGAATGCCCACTGCACAATATATGAAAAGTATTTGGAAAGGAAAGGACACAGAAGTTATTCTTTCGGTATTAAATCACTGTGGTTGATCCAAACACCACAGAAGCATCCAAACCAAGCTTTTCAGCTGCTCCCATAGACTTCACGCGAGACCCTGCTGCAACATTAACTTCAAAATTAGCACCATTTAGAACACTCAAAGTCTGATACTGATTTATTTGAACATTTAGAGTTCTGGTTATTTAAACAAACAAGGCTGCAATACAGTCAGTGTAAATCTACCTGGAAACTGGTGCACTGCACCACAGCTAGTTTATTGCTTGGAACATCTTGCCATGAGCGCAATGCAGAGAAGTTTTGCTTTGGAGCCAATTGTCAAGGAAGTAAGAGCTTCATGTTTCGGGCACAAACAGCCTGCATTGTCCAAGAGACCACCTCACCCTCCCCAAGCCTGGAGGCGGGGGTACTCATTTCCCCCATCCTTGATTCACTGAGCACCTCCTGGTCCTGCTGGAAGGCTCATTTCTTCTCATAGTCACTATAAGGACTGGCTGAACTAGGGTGTTTTTATTGACAGAGCTTGTGTTCAGAGAAGGGCAACAAGGCTGGTGAAGGGTCTGGAGCACAGGCCTTATGAGGAGCGGCTGAGGGAACTGGGGTTGTTTAGCCTGGAGAAGAGGAGGCTGAGGGGAGACCTTATCGCTCTCTACAACTACCTGAAAGGAGGGTGTAGTGAGGTGGGTGTTGGTCTCTTCTCCCAAGTAGTTAGTGATAGAACAAGAGGAAATGGGCTCAAGCTGCACCAGGGGAGGTTTAGATTGGATATTAGGAAAAATTTCTTCCCGGAAAGGGTAGTCAAGCATTGGAGCAGGCTGCCCAGAGAGGTGGTGGAGTCCCCATCCCTGGAAGCGTTCAAAAAACGGGCAGACGTGCCACTCTGGGACATGGTTTAGTCTAGTCTACCCTTGATTGGCTTAGAGTAGACTTGGTAGTGTAGGTTAATGGTTGGACTGGATGATCTTAAAGGTCTTTTCCAACCTAAACGATTCTATGATTAGAGGAAAAGTTATGACAATTAAGAGGTGTATTATAAAATTGAAATATGAATAATCCCCACCAACAGTTCCTACAAGAAAACTTCAAAATGGTAGAGGTGTCATCTTTCAAAGACACCAAGACACTCCTTAAAAGATGTTTGTAATGAATATAAATTACTCTCAGACACCTTCTCCTGGTAATAAAGTTCTTATTGTTGTATTCTGTTAACAAATAGTTTTTGTTACATCAAATAAAAGGTGTGAATCCACATCAGATTTGACTATTAACACACGATTAACAGCCACACCAGCATGGGCTAAAAGTATGTAGTCTATTTGCTTTTCAGATGTAGTAATCTTTTATATGAATCTCATATAAAAATCTATTGGGAGATCTTTAACAAACAGGACCAAGTCCTGTTGAATTCCCCAGCCATATACTATGAACACAGAGCAGCGTAGCTGTTAATAAGGGTATTCATCATGAGACAGCCTATTTTTGGCATTGTATATGACAGTCTCAGTAACTTACAATTGTCCCTTGAATGTGAACTTATCATTTAATTACACTCTGAGAGACTGCTTTCCCATATCACCCAGCAAGTTAGTTAACCACACAGCAATTCTCTAGCTAATCCAAATGTGATTGGATCAGTCTAAGGTGCACAACATCTTTCAATTCCTGGGAACCCCCTATGGAGCAGTCTGTTTATTTCCACCTCTGTTTTTTTTTCTTGAATTTAAATATGCACTGTCAAATGCTCCAAGATTTTGGACAGATAAATAAGTTGCCTAAAGAAAGAGGAATTTCAATTCATCATAAAATACCCAACGTTAAACCAAATGGACATATAGAAAGCCTCAGAAAAAGTACCAATAAAACCTTGGAAAGAAAAACAGATCAGTCATTGGCAAAGGTTTTATTTATTCATAATCACTGTATCTTAATAAAAACAACAGGTGTCACTGGATAATTTACTCATATTTAGTATGTATTACGAACATATATTTTGCAAAGGATGTGGGGTACAAAAGGCTTTTTTTGGTACAGGAAGCATATGCTTATGCTAAAACATATGATAATTGTTTGAGATCTTATAGTACCCCCAAGTTCCATTAAATGCAATGTTGACAGATAGCCAGTGCTCTACCTCGCCGCAATTGAGTTTCATGGGGATATGAAGCAGTTGCATCCTGAGGGACATGGTCAATCTGAAATGACACCTGACTTTTATAACATCATAGTATATCCCCTATAAATAGTTATTATTGTTATTGTTCTCCTTACCTGGGAAGCCACACACAAAAACCATTGCTTCCTGCAAGAGGCTCTCAATCTTTTGCAGACAAAAGCAAGGAAGGAGGGAGAAGAGAGAAAGGGGGGAGGAGGAGGAAGTTGTTGCCTCATTTCTCCCATTCTGCTTCTTAACTGCCAGAACTAACCCACTGCACAAGCCTTTAACATAGACACAAGCAGGTGCCCCAGTCACCTGTGAGTTTGGTCTGTACCAATAAAAGTCAGTATGTATTGCCTATGCAGTACATATTACATTCCCTTAGAGAGGCATTAAAATGCCAGCTACATTTAAACAAGTGAATGTCTGGCCCCTAATAAAACCCACATAATTTAATACTAATGAGTCTACCAATTATGACCTAGTCTCTGAACTTCCTTTCTGGGAAAAATCATTGGGAAGGTAGTTCAATGCCAACTCTAGCAATTACATTACTGCTCCAATACAGAGAGCCACAGCTTCACTTCTGGCCTTTGCATTAACTGATTTGGGGTGCAGAGGGGAAGGGGTGAGGTGCAATTGCCTCCCTGTGACAGTGAACAGAATCTAAACAAGCTTGCTGTTTTTCAGACCAATCAGCTGCTTTCACATCTTAATCAGAATATACTGCCTACTTTAATGGTAGCAGAAAAAAAGTAGGAGACTGCTTTGTAAGGGGTAACTACTGCCAAATAACTTAACAGTGCTGTGGCCGTATAAGGTTTCCCACTTGAAGTGCCACAAACCCCATGTTCACCAGTGTTTCTTTCAGTATCTATATGAATCCTCCTTGAGATACGTATAGCATGATTGCAACACCTGCAAGATGGAGGGCTTTCATGCACCTGTTTGCTTCTCATTGAGCCTGGATGCAGGCACATTGTTTTCTCTGTTTGTGGTAGAGCTCAAGATTAGGTGGAAACAAGCTGTCCCTACCCAAGCAAGAAACTACCACTCAGCAGCAACAGGACACACGCAGCCAAATTTACAGGGCAGTTCAGTATGGCACTGCCCACAATAGTTTTCTCTCTACTATCTGCAACAAGGTTGCCAGCTTAGGTGTCTCATCCTCACTCATCTGCTAGAAGACTGCATCCATTCATCATCCATCCAGAATTGAATTTGGTGCTTAACATATGTGTAATTAATAGGCTCAGCTATGACAATAAGCTCCATTTTGAGCTGACTGTTGAACCACACAGAAATTTTGGCTGGTGGAGAACAGACCCATCTGCCTTCTACACTTGGACCTGCCACAGGCCCATGTGGCATTCAGCACATGTACAATTAGACACTGTACCTTTGCCTGTCCCCAGCCATGACCACCACGCTCTGCTTCTGGTACGGACTCCCTCGGGAAGCCCTGCAGAGCCTTCTGGCAGGCAACACAGGATGCTGGTGGTATACCTTTAATTCACGGTGTACCTTTAATTTCTGTGGCATGCTGAGATAATACAGTGAGGAGTTCTTTAGAAATGCTATAAATAGCTTAAATAAATAGATATTCTCTGTGGTAGGTCCTCAGCTCCGGAACTGACTCTTGCCAGAAATCCATCAGAGCCTGAATCTGGCAAGCTCTTGTAGGAGATGCGAGACACATCTTTTTAGATTCCAGCTCACTAAATGCAAGTGCCTGGCTAGTTCTGTGAAAAGCATTAAAAAAAAAAAAAAAAAATGCCTGGAATACAAGGGGTCACTCCCTGTGCCAGCTCAAAAGTTGCCTGACGTTAGTTCACTGCATACTAGCTGTTGGAAAGGGCACACAGATACTTCAGTGCTTGTGCGTTCTGAACGCATACAATAATTAAAGCTAATTTCTACGAGAAACAACTTTGTGATCCTTTGAGACAAAGGGCTCACTGTGGATGTATGATATTATCTTGGTTATTACTAAACAGCGTTGCATACACTATTGCTCCCAAACATGTTAACTCCTCACCTCATCCCTCAATGAGCTATTACTGCATCTTTTAAAAAAAGATTGCTCTGGAAAGGTATGCATTTAATAGTCAAACAAAAACAGCCTCAAAAAAAATCACTTTGGGGCATTGGAGAAGGGGCTTCTATTACTCCCAGCCTCTGAAGTCAAATAACTGTCACAACTTTGTCTAAACTAACCAATGCCTAGGGTTTCAAAGTATTTAATTACATAATAGGTAAGTTATAGAAACACAGAGAATAAGTGGAAATGCCTTGCACTCGGAGTCAGACATTTTGTCTCAGAAAGTCTGGCATCCTTCGCTTGCTTAGCAAAGAATCAAGATGAAGTCAGAATTAGCGTTGTTACGTTATCTCTTTTCATAGCAGTTGCCTGAAAGTCCACAAATGCCAGCCCATTAATGTGCTGTCAGTCAGTAACATCACCTATTTTGTCCTTTAAGAAAATAGTTTTGTATGTATTTTTGAACATCAAAAGCACAGACATTCATGGTTTAAAAACTTTTTACAGTGTGACTATTTCCAATCTCTCCTGCCAAGATGTTAACATTGATAGTTTAATGCATCTACGTATATATTATTTATTGCATGAAGCACATTAATTTTATTTTGGCCACAGAGTATTTGTTTAAAAAAAAAAAAAAAGGCAGAGTTTTACCTTCTCGGTTGTTACAGTTCTCTCACCTCTTGTCTTTCTAACCATGCTCCAAGTCTGTCAAGAAAAGCTCCAAAATAAATTTAACATTGTAATTATTACAAATAAGTCACACTGGCATTTGTGTAGGAAGACACCCCCCTCCCTGTGTGCTTCTACCACGGTGGCAAACTTATTTCAAAAATTCTGATGAAACGCTTTGTAAATTTTGTTATTCTGTGATGATAATAAATCATTATAGCCTTAAACACTTCTCTAGCTTGGAGCCTCAGTCACAAATTATCTTGTCATTCTGACCAAAACATTCTCCAAAAAAGCTTGACAAGTGCTAAAACCCAGAACATGAAACCATGTGTTGTTGTGAAAGCAAGATTCAGAAATGTCAATTAATTAGATTAAGAGGCTACTTTTAGCTTTACTTGTGTTGCCAAATAACCCTTAAAATATGCATAGCAGTGGAAGTCTACCTCAGCAATACAGTACTTCTATGCAAAATAAAGACAATGGATCTGGCTAATAGAGGGAATTATTGTATCTGTCATTCAGACAAGGAGAATGATCTAGAAGCAAATGTCTTGCTTCCCTTTCCACTGTATGGATTCACAAGCAAGATAGATTCTGCCACTTAAGAGTTTAGGCACAATTTTTTTTTTTCCTGAAATCTGATTCAGATTAGAAAATAAAAGTCAAACCACTATTATACATCTCCATAAGTAAAATGTATTTCTATCATCACTCTCTCTGTAGCTGTCTTCCCCCTCCCATAAACTATCATCCTTTATTTGCATTTTTGAAGTTCACTTTAGAAAAAAAGTGGTGCAATTAAATACATTTTTATTCAACTTTCTCATAGCTACCCCTAAAATTTTTTATCTTTAAATAATCCATATCCTCAATTTTATTTACACTATAAACTGTTCCTATATTTTAATGGTATGTTTGCTTTAAAAGGGGTTGTTGGCTTTAATAGCTTGGTTATTATCTTTGTAAACTAACATTCCACATTCCTCCTAACTAAATCCTAGAAAATCATCTGTGCTTGCATTTGGAACATACATTCCATCACTGAAAATAAAATTTAAGCCAAATAAATGTTCTGTTCAAATTAATATACATAAAATGAATAGCTAAACATAGATCAGTTTTGATGGATTTAACAGTAGGTTTGCTAGTGGCAGGAGGGTCATGATATGTAACACACAAGAGAATGGAACTAAATAAATTTAATTTCCTGTAACCCCTGTTACATTTTTTAATGCTAGAACACTATATCTCTTTAGAAAAAAAAACTTCTTGTGTTTTTATAAAAACATATCTAGGAATGTATGAAGACATATCACTAGTGATATGAATCAGTATAAAGGTACAGGTTAGTACACTCATAGGTGGGTAAGTAGGTAAGCAAAAGCCACCCCAACAGCGGCAGATATGCAGCTGAAAGATGTCTGTAAGAGTCAAATTCTGCCCCAGGACAAGACCAAATTACACCACAGGACAACCTTGGCTAAATCTTAGGAACAATAACTTGAAAGAAGGTAGCATCTCATTCTATTTTTCATTGAAATACATCAAAGTATATTTTCTCATCTTTGCCCTTCAAAAAGGCCTTATCCCTGGCAAAGCCATCGTTTCTCAGATAGACTGGTTGTGGGCACAGCACAAGACCCAGAATCACAGTACGTAGAATCAAGTGTGGTACATAGTTGCATCAGTCCTTGAGCAATAACCAATCTTTGAATGACATTTAGTAACTCAAATAATGAGTTTTGGCTTTTAGCTGTAACTAATTCTTCAGTTTAAAAAAAAAAAAAGAAGAAATAATTCTTTTAAGTTTCATTTTCCCGTTAGCCATGTTACAAGCAATGGTTTCTAGCAATTAACCCCATTCCTCCCTTGCCAGAGCCTGTATGTACCTACAGCCTTCTCCATGGCCTGGACTTACTCTGCCAAGCAAACCTTTCTCCTTCCCCATTCCTTGGGCTTTCCCTTCCTCACAGGGCACCTACATGATCTTTTGGCTCCTCACTTGGCCTGTGATTAAAAGGTGACTATATGTAACCATTTCTTGATGCGGTTGAATAAATGTTTGTGTCTAGCCTCTGCACACTAGAAAGCGGGACTCTGCAGAGGGTATCCTATATGGGCCCTTTACTGAAGGGGGAAGGAGACAAGGAAGAGAGATGGAATATTTAAGGATGTAAAAAAACCCTACACATTAAAAAAAACCACCCCACACACAAAACAAACACCACACCACAAAAGATGAAGACAGTCCTAATTTTTAGACACACCACAAACTATTCTTAAGCTCTCTGGCCAAGGCTTGTTAAAAGCAGAACATCCTAAATGTTCTAAAAATTTGTATGAGAAGCAGATGGAGGTATTTCCTTACAGAATGAGCCTTAAGTCAAGTGTAACAACTGGAATATATTGTCCGCCAAGGATCAAGGCATAAATTCACAGTGTTAGAGGCACAGCACCAAACACCTTTGCACGCAGGGTATCTGCAATACACCCTGCCACTGGCCACGCTGCCCAAGAAGCAGTAAGTGCCTCACCTGGCCTTCAGCTGCTTTCCAGCAGGGCAGGGACCTCCCATGGGCCCTGTGTCCCATGTGCCCATTCTCTGCAGATATTCTGGATGCCCCAGGACTTCTCAGGCAGCCTTAGGCAGTTATTTCAGCACTTCATAGAATTGTTTAGGTTGGAAAAGACCTTTAAGATCATCCAGTCCAACCATTAACCTAACATTACCAAATCCACCACTAAACCAATTAAGGGTAGAGTAGCAATTTCATGTTTCCTGGCTCTGTGGCTTAAATCCTGCTCTCAATTTCTGTGCTTGGAGAAGCCCTAAGAAACAGTGAACCCTGGCTGAAAACAGAGCAAGTGAGGACTAAATTAAAGTAAAATTCAGTAACAGGGCCCAAATGTTAACATGCTATATTTATTTCAAACTTATTAACATTCCTACGAGTCTCTGAAACACTTTATTACTGATACATGGGATTGTGCTGCTGTAATAGGCTTCCCTGAGGAGTAACTAGGACTCCAGCTGTACTGCAGGATATGTTGTGCTACATATTATAGGGTTAAATGGTGCTGTCTGTTATCTGCACAATGTGCGTATTACGAGTGTAAATGAGGGAGCTCATTTGAGAAACCTGAAAGTCTGCACTGAAACATGGAAAACGTTTGTACTATTAGCGAAAAAGATTGAAGGGTCCCTTTTTCCAGTTGTGACTTAGTCATATGATTGATGTAGAAAACCTAATGCTTCCGCCAGCAAAAAAAATGAAGCCATGTCTAAAGTAGCTCTACCTACCAGTGTTATAGGAGTGCAACCTCACCTGAGCACAGAAGGCAGTCGCAGTGTAAAGTGGCAAAATGCAAGGCCATTCACTGCCTGTCAAAAAATGGTTAGCAAAGGCAACAATGATGCTAAGCCATGTAGGTCCCTCCCTCTGCTAAAAGAAAGCTAGCATTTCTTCCTACGCAGCATGAGAAAAGCCTGATGAACTGAACTGTTGACAGAAGTGACATGAAAGCTCCATCAAAATAGTTAAAATGAAAATAGTCATTACCAATATATGGCAGGAAAGCTGACGCAACTTTGCAGAAAAAAAAAAAAATGTACTCTCTGCAACAGTCACGCATACCCGAGATGTTCAAAAAGGATTGTAGGTTACAGGAGCCCTCAAAGTTCAACTTCTGGTTATTCTGCAGCACAAGTAGGTCAAGAACACCCACGTCAGTTTGTCATGAGGTACAGTGATGGTGACTGCACTCCTCCTCTGCATGCTGCTCCGTGTTTAACTTGCAGTTAGAGTTGTGTTGCCCTTGATAATCTAATCTCCATGCCCCTTGCTGCAAGTTGAACTGATTAACTTTCATCCTGCCCTTGGTAGACACATAGAACATTTGATCAGCACCCATTTTATAACAACTTTTTTTTCAACATAGTTAAGGACTGTTATCATGTCCCTACTCAGACTTCTTGTTTCTAGACTAAACAAATCCAATTCTTTTAACTTTTCCTCATAGGTCATGTTTGCAAAACCTCTAATCATTCTTGTTGATCTCCTCTGGATTCTCTCCAGTTTGCCTCCATCTTTCTTAATGTCACCAACTTCAGCAGAAGTTTTGCAGCTTGGAGAATTGTTTCTTGCTGCAGAAGTCACCTGACACCCTGACCTTTAGCTCAACAATGAGAAATCGCATACAAGCTTCCTTAAAGAAAATGGTATTACATATATACTGTCATGTATACTTAGTGTCATGCCACCTGCTTGCCACATCAACCGACTACTTTGCCTTAACAGCAACAAAGCTACAACAAACAATAAAAAAAGCTTTTGTGAGCTGTTGTATAGACAGTCTTACTGTATAACTTAAAAACACAAGAAAGCACAGCTGAGCTGTTTTAAGGTTCTATTAAAAAATGGGTTTTTTTTTCTCTGCATCTCAAAAAAAAAAAAAAAAGTAAAGCAATTTCAAGAAAACAGAACAGACCAACAGAAAACTGTGGAAAAAACCCTACTGTGTACTCAATGTTAAATAGATACCAGCCAAAGTTACAGGGGAGTGAGTAAAATAGCCTGTAATTTAAAAAAGAGAATAGTGCATCAAGCCTTTATTTCAGGGTGAACACTAAAATGAGTGTAAGACCTCTTTGACAGGACTGTGAGTCATTCTTTCCACAGGTAACAACTTGCAGGACTTACCTTCTTCACCGAGGACTATGAAGTCCAACAAGCAGCACTTTCTACAAGAGCAACCAGCGAGGAAATCCAGAGGCTCGTGATAGTAAGCGCATCACCTGCTCACCTCACAGGAGTCAGCAATGTTCTCCAAACCAGCTCTCAGCTCCTATTTAACTCAGTAAGCACCTAAATTTCTGCCAGCTGGGGAGTGCCAAGCTCCCTGGCTGCTGATGACCTGCAGGTGAGATGTGGTGGGCTGAGCTCTGGAGCTCCCCAGCAGGCAGAAGGCAGGGGCGCTTGTGGGGTCTGGTCCAAGTTGTGCTGGGGGACACCCGCTACCTGTGTTCAGAAAGAAAATGTGCTGGGAGCCAGGTAGCAGCTCAGCCCACTGGAAAGCCTTCTCTAGAATAGGGCAAAGTGTGAACGGAAGGGAGAGCTCTGGCTGCTGGGCTGCAAGCTGGGATGCTGTGGTCTCCAGCTCCAGGAGAAGCCTTGCAGCTGGGAAGCTGAGCAGATGGCAGGCAGCACCTATCTGGGCTCTGTTAGCCAAGAGTGGTAGCACAGATGCTTCAGCTGTTCTCTGGAGTATTTCATTTCTAGGTACTTGGTTACGTTCTGCATGTCTGACCAGCTTCAAAAAATCCCCACTTGGCCACCAGACCTTCCCTGTTATTTCTAGGGCAGCCTGGTTGCCCAGCAGAGCGTTTCTGTCCAGGGGACCGCCCTGTAGAGCAGAGGGGACAGGTGGGTCAGAAACCTCAGTGGTCTGGTACTGGGTGTCTCTGATGGGTTTGTGGCTTTTAGCATTGCCCATACGACATCCTCTTAGAAGAGAGGTCTGAATGGGTTTGCAAGAAAACACAGCAAACGGCCTATAGCAAGGCGTTCGGAGGAGGGCAAGGAGGAAAATGTGATTGCAGAGCACGCTGCTTACAAAGAGGGGTGTGCCAAGCTCTGGGCTGCATCCAGCAGAAGAGGGGTTAAAGCAGCTTTCAGAGTGCAGGAACAAGGCTAAGAGGGAGTATTACATGTGCCAAGAGTGTTTCTATGGGATCAGAACTGTTTACAATATAATGTGCCTGCACCTGTGGGTTGGTGTGGTTTTGCCTGCTGTTCAGTGCTTCCTGAGAAGCTGCTAATATACCATAGCTGACGAGACCGCTGTTTTGTTCTCTCCCTCCTTGGAATCTCTTCCAGTGCCTTTAATAAAAGCCCTATTAAGGAAGTACAAGTGGGTGCCTTATGCTTCTTCAATACCTAATTTATATTTTTAACATTAAATACTCAAACACATGCTCTGAATTTGTGCTATTTTTTAATCTGATAGTTTCTTGCTGGAGACTTGCATACATTTTGTATCATATATTTCCTTTTTTTTCTTTTGTTTTTTGGGTGTTCTTGCACCCTGCCCAAATCTAATGTTGAAATTAAGAGGCATACTGAAGCCCTGTTACTCAAATTATTGATAGTAACTAGTCTGTCTGGGGGTGATGGTTGTATTAAAACACTTATCACATAAAAAAGAAGCATATGGCATTTACAAAATCTGGACCAATGAAGAAGGAAAGGGTCATGTTCACTCCCAAAACAGGAGCAAGCGTCTCCTGAGGGTTATACATGGATTCGGTTCAGAGAGAGCTGAAGAATCTCATATATTTTGAAATCATGGGGGGTATGAAATCAGCATAAGTTACAGCTGCCCTTAGGTGCTTTCTTTTGAGTGGTCAGTGCCACAATCATTCAGCAGAGCACATTGATCTCACTGACTTTGGCAGAATTATAGAGGGTCTGTTTGCATGAACCATTGCTGAACAATTTATCTGATGTATTAATCATCTCTTAGATAAGAGTATCCAGACTGTAGATTTTTCTTGTAACTCAATTTCCCTCCCGTGATCTGTTGTTGTTGTTGGGTTTTCATGTGAAATTTTAAAATAGCATGGGTTTTGGGGTTCTTTTTTTTTTTAATGCTTAGGATCCCGGTGTCCATTTTGAAGCACTGCGAAGTACAGGCTACCACGTAGGAGTGCTCCGTAGTCTGCAGAGACAGTGGAGAAGTGCTAGTCTCTATTTCCCCTTTCTGACAGCAGCTCTGTTTTGGAAATTGGTTTGTCTTCACCGAGGCAAATAAAAAATCAAGACCCTATTTTTCTTTCATCTTCCAAATGCACATGTAAGAAGCAAAAAGGGGAACATTTTATTCGAGATTGGAAGAATTAGTATAATTTATAGGGTCGTTGTGGCTATTTTACCCACTCCTAGTAATCCCCCTGGGAGCCTGTGTCTGTGCTGCTGGTACGGTAACTCAGGTAAGTTTATGGTGTGCTGAGGGCAGTGTCCCAGCCGCCTTGAAGATTAGGCTTCCCTGCTGTGCAGAGGGCAGGCCCTGCTTGTGTCAGCCAGGCTGTGCCCTCTGGGGAGTCTCCTCTCTCCGTACTGCACAGCCACAGCCTTCAGGAGAGAAGGACTTCCGCAGTGCCATCCACCTCCCTCCCCACAGCTAGCGGGAATCGCTGCTGGCCAGTTCTTCTTGTCCCCAAACTGTCCCCAATACCTAGAGAGCACTGAAACACATTTTGCAGAATTTCTCCATCTGCTCTGCCCTTCTCTGCAGCTCCGCGACATTGCGTGCTCATCTTCCCGGCACAGTAAATGGGAATTAATGCGGAGGAGTCCACGGCTGGCCCTGACCGGCCAGCCCCTGCCCTCCAGTGTTAATCTGCTGCTGTTCTTCCTATGTTCTGCCCTGTGCAACACAGCATTAGAGATGGAGATGCACACTGCAGCCCCCTGGTTAAGCCTTTTTTCTTTCTTCCCAATTACTGGTGTACCCCAATAATGACTTTTCTAAAGTGCTGTTTTAACTCCAGAGGTGTTTAATAGGGGGAGCCCGTTCTTCTGGGCTCCTCTAAACACAAGCCTGTGATGAATTCATGTTTTAGCACAAGCCAGAGCGTGCACAGAAAATTTTCAGCCGTTCAGAGGTACAAAAAGCAGTAATCTTACCCTGAAACAATTGTACTGAACTGAAGCACTACTTCTCTCTTCTAGATCTACTTTTAAGATCCCTGTCAAAACAGCCCTTCAAACGCATTTGATTGGGTTGGGGCTCATCACGCTGTCACCAACTCACTTTTCATTAGGCTGTTGCTCTCTGTTAGCCTAGCCAAGCAGAAGAACTCAAACACATGCACAAATTAAATCGACATCCAAACTCCACCAATATACAAAGCAATTTAAATGATATTCATTAGAGCGATGACAAGTCCTGATGAGGCTTTCAGGAGCGGAGTCCTTCAGCTTCTGCCGACTCGGTTTCATGGTCATTGAGGCGTAACTGCAGTGACTGTACCTCCAGTTTAGAAAAAAAAAAAGCCGAGAATATGACTCCGCTTCCTGACACACCTACCTCATTCTCCCTTTCTGCACAGGTTTACATCTGAGCGCAGGCTTCAGGCTTTTCTTACAGTTCCTCACAGGCTTTGTATTACACACACGCTTTAGCAAATCCCCTTCCTTTCCCCCCCACCTACAAATGCGCCAATTAAAAAGAATTCCATTTTCAAGTAATTTCATTTCACTTGGCTAGAAAGGTCACTAACTCACAATTATGATGGCTATAAACATGTCCCCAGTTTCCTACCATGCAAGAATGAATGTGATATGTTGAAGCTTAATAAAGCAGTATTTTTCATTGTTAATTTATACTAAAGTTTAAAAGTTACCCTCTCTCCATTTGTATTTTTGATATTTAAAAAAAAAAAAAATATGGACACTATCTTCTCCACAGGGAGTGGAATGGGGCTGACAGGTCTAATATAGGCTTTTCCACAGTGCCAAATCATTTGAAATTCATTTCCCTTGCAACCAAAGTCCTTAATTCAGGCATCGAGAGGCAAGAAATCAGAAAATTAGCTCGCTATTTGGTTACAAAGCCCACTATGCCACTTGCAAAGTTTAAGCGTATTGGGGAAGAAACGCACGCACATCCTCACCCTAATGTGACACTAGGAAAACCCAGCAGGTGACGTGAGGGGAACATAATCATTTCAGCTTAGGTATGGAAGACATCACTATTAGCTGTGAAGAGCTCCACCACCCGCCTCCGGCTGGGAAATGGGGCCATGACTGGTACTGCCTTTTTTTACTTCTTTTTGCTTGCTCTACAACAGCCTTTTTTATTTCTTGAAACAGGCTAAGAATTTTAAAACCATGATATACAGAAAATGTCTTGTTATATTATTACTCAAAATTTTCTTTTTTTGGCATAGCTGCCTTAGGTTGTAATTTTTAATTTTACTTTTTAAACACTCCCACAATGAAAGATAGGCACAATGGTATATATGTAAGTGTGATTTGCAGTTGCACATTTTCATTTCAATAAAGGTTATATATATGAACTTGGTGAGTGGTCTGGACATATCCATCTATCCCAAAAAGTCTATCTGATTTTAATTCTCTTAAAAGATTATTTCATCAGAAGTGCATTTCAAGCTATAAGTAAGACAGAGTGAACCAAGCAACAGTTGCTGAGGAGGTTAATGTGTCCCACATCCATGTCGTAATATACTGCTGAAAAACAAACATGCAAAACACTACCCTAACACGTAAGCCGGATACTAAGTATAAAGGAAGATTGTTTTCACATGTAAAAAATGAATTTAGGTAACACCACCACTGTATTTGTGTATGTACTAGATAATGAATACAGCACGTGAGCTACGTGTTAGTAAAACTTAAGTCTTTTCAGGCTGAACATTTAGTTAAAATTATTGCCCCAAACCAAGGCCTGAAAACAGATTGTAACCTCACCGATTATTCCAACGCTTTCAGACATGTATAATGATGTGTTGTTAATACATAATTCTGCTCCCTTCCGTAAATGACCCCGATTCTTTCTTCCTTCACTGGTAAAAAATTGACTTCTTATGCAAATACTCTTCAAGGAGGGCTGTAATACCGTAGTATTAAACATATACAAGCTTTTCATTATTACAGGAGAATTACTGAAAACGCAACAAAATTCACTGCTACCACACCCCAAACAGAGCCGCTTTAATATTCTGAGATGGCAGTATGATAATTATTTCTTGTTCTCTCGTTTACCTACTGCTGTAGGTAGCCCTTCAACCAAGGGCTGGAAGGCACGTCTTGGCACAAAGTCCCAGGAGAAGAGAATTTACTGGGGGGTTTTGCCGGAGATTGTATGTATTTACTAGCAATACCCAAGGGAGTTACACATTTGTATTTCCACTGCTAAAAGGGTAACTGTCCAGTCAAGTATTAAGAGCTATTTCATCCTTTGCTAAGAGGACAATCCAGTGACTTTTTAAAAGTTGAGTAATCTTGAAACTTTTTTCTTTTTTTTTTTCCTACTTTGCTTGATAACTAGTTTTATGACCATTCCCTGTACTTCAGCTCTGTGGAGCAGTGTGGGTAACAGACTACCTAGCAAAGCTCCAACATATTCTTGTAACAAAAAGTCACCCAAACAAAGCAGGCAAGAAAACTGTAATAATTTAATATTTTTGTAGGAAATATATAAGGCTGCCTGGAAGCGTATTTTAAAATACAAGATTTATTAATTAAATTTAGCTTTGTTACCAGTTGTGTCTGTTCCACTTGCACCACAGTTACTTCTTTTTCTGTTGCAGCTGAAATAAGAACTTGCAAAATTAAAGAAGGTTCTTCCTTCTTCATACATGCCAGTATTTTTTTAAGTCTCAAAGTATAGCCAATTTTTTTGCTGTCATAAAATGCAGAGTCATATCTGTGTCTAGCTTTACATGGCAAGATACATAGGCATATTAAAATGCAACAGATAATTCCCATATTGATAACACTAATCTGCCTTGGTTTGGATAAAAAATTGCACAAGGTGTTTACCACAAAAGCAACTGCATAATTAAAACAATATACTTTTGATTTTAACACAAAAATAAAATATAATGAAGATCCTAGAAAGATTCGGTTTCAGAAACAGTTCCTTACACTAGCTTAGAAGTCATATTTCAGTTAATTATGGATTTCTTACTCACTAAAACTTAAAGATACATTCAGTGATTTTTTTTTTTTTTTTTGCTAAATGTTGACTCCAGTGAACAGCTCTCTAAGATCTGGCATATTGATTTCTTGTTGTGAAGTGAGCTGTTCAAGCTCCATTTAAGATTTTCATCTTGCATGTAGCCCTGAGCACATCATAGCACCATAAATTAGTTAAATTGCACATTTATCACAAATGTTATTTTAAGATACTGCGTAAATGTGATGGCTGGAAGATATACAGTATGCTGCAACAAGCCACTACTTGGGTGGGGTTAGAGCAGGGTCACCTTTATACACCTGTGATTTAAAGCTCTTTCCACCCCACCACAATTTCATTTTTAAACTCTTTCTTGAGGCATTTTGTTTTCTCTTTCACTTGATCTGCATATTTCTAAATAAAATACCAAATGCAAAGCGGAAGTCAGAACTCAGATGCATATTTTAAAATCCTGCATCCATACCTTCATGTTTGTCCAATAGGAAAAAAATTATCTTAACATAGCTAGGTTGGTGATTTGGTTAGCACTAATAGTTACCATGCCAATATACATATCAGTGTATGGATGAAAAGAACATTATTCTAGTTCATTGATTCTCTAAATTCTTTATAATGTGAAATCACATTGGTATGCCAGTCCTGGAGGTTCTGAAATGCAAGCTGAACTTTATTTTAATAAATTTGGGATATGCAGATCCTGACTAGCCATTCATTTGCAAAGTTTCAAGCGTATTTTAAAAATGTATTAAAAAGTCATTTCTGGTGCACACTGACAGATACGGTCGCTCCCTGAATTTTTACCTGCTCTGTCTCCTCACTGCACATTCAGACTTATCTAAGTCAGGCCCAGGAACTGACTTTTACCAAATTAGGTGCAGCTGCATCAGTGGTATTTGGTGTTTGCAATCATCGACCCCTTATCTGTATTTTAAGAATAAGTAGAAGGAACACTGCAAAAGACTCTGTAGTCCCTTGCTTTTACTCCCTCCTGTGTCCCAGATAACAGTATTGCGTACAGAGCTCTTAGCATTACTATTATAAGTCAATGGTGCATCTTAAAAATACATTGATTGACAATACATGCAATAATCTGCCAGTCTCCTTATGTGTGAATTTCTGGTTTGCAACCAAATACTATATTTAAGCTGTTATAATTTTCAAAGGAGGAATTCTCTGCTGTAGGGGTAAAAAGTTTGGCTGCATTTAGACTGAGATCATCTATTTGCAAAAAATGTGGACAGCCACCCGGGAGGCTTCATGAAAGACTTCGGCCAGCCAGGTTGCCTCTACTAACTAAGTGAGGGGGACTCCTGGGATGGTATAGTCAACCAGTAAAACGGCATGCTGCAATTTTATTGCTGGAATTTGAGCTGAGGCCATAAACATTGACACACAAATGACCTTAAAATCAGATACAACCGTGAGCCAAAAGAGGAGGAAAAAACCCAGAGCCCTAATCACTAATCCCGTGCACTAGGTCTGCTTAGCAGTACTCGCTATAGCATGAACAGAACGCTCCGATATATTTTTGAAGACACAGTACTGGCCTTTACAATTACAGAGAAAGACGGAAAGGAAGACGGAAAGACGGAAAGATGGAAAGAACGAACATACCAAAGATTTAATTAGTTGCTTACTGGAAGACAGCGGATTTTTTTTAAAAAAAGAAAGGAAACTCTGTACATTGGACATTCAGATGCTAGTTATTACTTGAGACATGATTCTGAGGTGCTGTAATGGTGGTTTTGGTTCCCATGTAACCATCTCCAGACTCCGAGTTCATCTGACTGGCAAAAGACATTATTTACATGCATAGTAACATAGGTGCTTCGGAGATGCAAATTGTTTTCAATGGTTTTGATGCGATGACCTGTCAACGCCAGTAAAAGTCTGTCATTATCATATAAATGCTCCTGCTTGTTTGCGTTTGTTTGGCATGTGTTTATTCGTCTTCTTTTCCCCTCTCGCTATCTGCTGTGAATGCTGTACAACAGCAGGTACGGCCATAAGAGGACTCGCTTCAAAATCACAAAGTTTAAGTCATCAGTCTCCGGTTCCTACTCCTGTCATTTGAAAATGCTGGGTAGACGGAAGGGGATTCTCTAAGGTGTGAAATACCCACCGGCGCAACTTGCAGACTCTGCTCAACACATTCAGAGGGAACGCGTGCGAGTAGCAGGATCTGCCTGGCTCTGAATACACAGCACAGCAAAACACCCATTTGCTTTGCCACACGTTGCTTATAAGCCCCGTCTTCACAGTCAGCCTTACCTGATGTTTAAAAAGGAGTTATAACGCTCATTTATCTTTTCTGAGGGAAAAAAAATCTGTTAATGCAGCCTTTGAATAAGTGCTACCCTGCTCTTTAAATGCTAAAGTTCACTAAAACTCCAGTGATTTATGTGCAGCTTTTGACTGCCAGCACCTGGCAGATGAAGAAACCTACTCAAGCTTCAGTCATAAACAGATAGCATACAATTTAATTTTAATGTGCTCGTTAGTCGTAGCACATTTCAGACATAATTGTGAACGCAACACAAAATTATAGCAAAAAGACAATTTTAATGCTGCTGTAGAAAAAAAGGTTATATGAAGAGTCATATAATGGTGCTTCATTGTCAACAACAAAACAGGGCACAGAGTGCATTACAGTGTCTGTGCTGTTTACATGCCAATATTTTATACATAGATTCTCATATGGTGTCAGCTGTCAGTTACTTCTGCAAATTAACTGCCAAAAATGGAGACGAACAGAATCACTTAGTGTGCTGGTAACCACGGGTTACCTTTCATATGCCTAAAGATAAAGCTGCAGTATGGAATCTTGGGAGAATAATTAGGCAGAGCAAAACAGAAAGTTACCAATTGAAATAAAAAGGCATTCTACAATAGGAAATAACAACCAAGAGTGCTTATAAATAAGTAAAAGAGGTTATATCACAGAATGCCTCATAACTTTTAAGCAAAGTATTACAGTACAAACATTTTAAAGGCTTTATCAATGTTTAGGAAATACAGTACAAGTTTTTCAAATAGATTTAACCCTTTGAGCACTGAGTTTATTTTGAATTTTCTCTTTTTATTTTATTTTATTTTTTTTTTTAGTAATAAATACCTTTAAAAGTCATGTTGTGCAAAACAGTTAGAATGCATGCCAGGAATGCAGTCCGTGGCTTCTGTTTCTCCAGACGGTTTTAAAAAAAAAAAAAAACAAAAACCAAAAAAACCAAAAACAAATTATAGCAACACTAATAAATATGTATAATTTAAACATGAACCTCTATTAATATAGATGTACTGTATAGCAAAACAAAACATACTTTGCTTTAAGAATAATGTTTCTGAATACTTTATAAATGCTATCTGTGGTATCTTTCATCATATAATTTACAATGTTTGGATGTTAAAAGAAAAACCATTAGATCTAAAAAATGAAATATACACTATATATAGGTACGGTTTATACCTGGGTCTTATCAGGTAGAAAACCCACTGTCGCTAAAAATGCTGAAGAAAAAGAAAATGGCGTTAACCACAATCACATTTTCCATAAGAGATTTTGAAATCTATACAATATATACATCTATGTTTCAATGTGAAAATTATATTTTTAAATTTCAAGGTGTGAAACACCTCTGCATAAATGGAGGTTCATATTAGTAATCGGAACTAAGCTGGTAAGGGTTTAAAAAAACCATATCCATACATTTTTACCAAATTAATGCAAAAGTGCTTCAAAGTACTCAGAGGGCTAAAGATTATAGGGTGAGAAATACCAGCACACTTAGGTCACATGAAAAAAGTGCACCAGAATTAGTTATAAATGCTTAATTAAACTGTCTGTTAATGCATGCAGCTTGATGCATCAGAGGGATGCACAGCAACTAAATCCAATTTACACAAAGTTCCAAACACTTACCACTGCATTTTAACCTTCATATTTTACCAGTAACAACAGCTGATTATGCACCTCTATTTAAACACTGTACAGTTATACAAAACAGTTCAGCCCAGAGTGACTCTGGAGTTAAAATAAGAACATGTGCCAAGAAATAAACAGTAGCTTTAAGGCGTCTTTGACAGTTTTCCTCAAAGCAAATTACAGTTATTTTAATCAAAAGCAAATGC
Source organism: Pelecanus crispus (assembly GCF_030463565.1). NCBI lineage: Eukaryota > Metazoa > Chordata > Aves > Pelecaniformes > Pelecanidae > Pelecanus > Pelecanus crispus. The sequence goes on from NC_134650.1 coordinate 35,716,146, forward strand.
TACTGTTTCTCTAACTCTGAAACATACAGAAGATGATCCTCTGGTGACTTCCCATGTGTTTTACTAAGATGAAGTTTAACAGCATGCTTGCTTGCAAAAGTCCTGTTACAAAGTTTGCACTGATAAGAAGTTCCGATATCTTCCTCTGGAGAGGACGTCACCAGTTTTTCAGATGGTGACTTTGCTTGTGCTATCTGATTGTTAATCTGTTCACTGGACAGTTTGGACAAGTCTCGTAACCTGAAACCCAGATGCGATTCAAGGTGACTGATATAAGTTGAAGGAGTTCTGATCTGTGAAGCACAGTCATTACAAAAGAACACTGGGTGCCCAGTGTCCAAATTTTTAAGGAACTTAGTTCCCCCCGTCCTTCGGAGCTGGTATTTCACATTGGCTAGCCAGTGGCTAATTGTGGTCATTGAAAGTCCCGTAAACCTGGAAATGTGCATTCTTTCTTGAGGGCTCAAGTCTGACATGATGTATTTTCCCTCTGAAGTCTGCCGTAAACTAGCTGCAAACTGGGCCTGCAATATGAGCAAGTGCTGAGGGTTCCAGTTAGACTGACGTCCCTTCCTTTTCTGAGCTGGTGTACTCTCTTCTGGTTCCTCTATTGTGGTACCATCAATGTCAGATTTCTCAGATATGCTGGAAGGTGTGGAAGATTTTGATGTGTGACTTTCTGTCAGGTTCTTCAGCATATCAGATATATCTGACAAGGCATTCTCGCGTAGCGGCGAGTTTGACATGAATGACACGACTGCAGATGTCTTTGCTGTTGTCACTGTAGATGAAGAAGATGCTGAAGATGTCGATGTGGATGACAAAAGCGCTGAACCCAAAGAGCAGCTTTTGTCACTCTTGCCTTTCGTCAAATCTATGGGTTGGTCATTGTTGACATGATAAAAATAACGGTCTAAGTGGTCTGTTTTTTTGGACTGCAGAGGTGGGGTGGCCACCGCAGCCTTTTCCGCCAAACTGTTGCTCATTTTAAAAAGCATGCTCATTGGATCCAAAGCGGGCAAAGATGGCTTTGCTGCCTTCCCAAGGTGAATATTCATGACAGACTGCAGTGCACTTAATGGATTTACAAATGGCTGTTCGGGAGGGTGATCAGTAATGATAGCGGTGCTGCTACTTAAAGAACCTACAACGGACTTAACAGGTTCTTTCCCGTTTTCCACAGGCTCTACAGTTGGACTATCCTTGCAACCATCTCTCTGAGGGACTGGGCTGTTCTGCTGGCTTTTAAAGCCACCATCATTGGAGGACTCCATCTTAAGGGGTTCACTGAGTTCACTACTGCATGGCGAAGGCGTTGCACGTTTCATTGGAGAAAGCTTTCCTTCAGGCTCTTTCATTTTTTCCTCCACTTTAGCCACCTTCTCGGTGACTTTCTTTACCAATTCTTCCATGGCGTGAAAGTTTGTTTTTGGCACAGGTGAGGTCTGACTGCTTGGTGGAGATACCAAGGGCTGGTTTTTACTTGGTGATACTAGTTCATTGTTTCCGAACATAGGTTTTAATGGTGTACTCTTCCCAGACGAACCCAATGACAGCTTCATCATATTAGGCAGCTGATAGGCAGCATGAATGCTGGGGTAGCCACCCCAGCTTGGGGTGCCATTCTGGGCTTTGTTTATAGCTGATGTAACTGTGTTTTCTAAAGACTTCAGTATATCTAATCCCCCCTTAGGGCTTTCTTCTAGGTCGTTTTCAGTCAAGTAATGGTATTTTGAGGAGATATCATACTTCTCCTCATCTTCACTTGACTTTTCTTTGTCTTTCATTTTGTCATCAGCAATGCCTCTTTCTTTATCTACTTCTTTTTTTATTTCAACATTTAATTTAGGGGAAACACTAGAAGGTGTATTGGAAGGAGACGTAAAAGTGGTGGCAGCTAGTGGCACAGACTGGATTTTCTCATCTACTAAGGACGCTATTGTCGGTGTCGCTGGGGCTTCTATAATTGGCTTCCCTTTTTTCATGGCAGAGTTAGTGACTTTAATAAAATGTCCCGTCACCATCATGTGAGCCGTGAGTTCCTGCAGAGTGTCATGTGAACTCCCGCACTCCATGCACTTCAGAATTTGAGATTTCCTCGCCTCAAAGTGCCAGGCATAGCTGGCACCGTTCTGGTGACCATAGCGATTATTTGGTGTAATGTAAGGATTAGAATTCTTTTGAAGCGCATCATTGGTATCTGAGATTGTTGCTTTTGGTGTCCCACCTGTGGAATCTGGAGAACTTGGAAGTTCAAGCTCCAGTGATGCTTTCTTTCTAGTAGCTGGGATAATTTTTGCTGCTACAGGTGTAACAGGTTCCTTCAGAGGCACTTTTTGGTAGTGTTTTGTTTTGATCATATGAACACTCAAATCCTGAAGAGATTCGAATGAATGACCACAGTACATACACTTTAATACTTTCTGGGCATCTTCTTTCCCTTCCATTTCAAGCAAAGAACGTTTACGAGGTTTGGACCATCTTTTGGGGTTATTGTTATCAGTTTCATGGTTGTCGTCTCGATAATGTCCCGTTTCATTCATGTGCACTGTTAATTCTACTAAAGTATCATAGGCAGCACTGCAGTCTTTACAGCGGAATTTACTGGCTCCAGTAAATATAGAGCCATAAAGCTTACTGCTTTGTCTGTACAATTGAACTGTGCTAAAAAGGCTTGGTTCAGGAAGAATCCTGCTCTGGGAAACTTGCTGCAGTGTTTTAGCCATAGCAGTCTGGTGCCAGTCGAAGCTGCCACTTCCACAACTGCTACTGCTGCTGCTGCTACTGCTGCTGCTACCATTGTTTTTTTCTGAAATCGGCTGGTGAAGGTTCAAATTGAGATTGGACCAGTAGGAATTGGAGAGGAAGTTATTATATACGGCTTTCATTTGTTCTAAACTATCAGATACAGTAGAGTCTTCCAGTGGTATTGAAACCTCCTTGCTCTCTTCCTCATTTTTAATAGAGCTGCTCTCGAAGTCTGCCATACGGTCACTTGTCTCACTGATATGTGACTCACTGTCCATTTCATGGCTAGAAAATTCAGCTGCTGGAGAGTTTTGGTAGCTTTGGCAGTTCTTACTGAAGTCTTTTTCTGGACATGCATATTTTGCTGAAGGCTCCCCATCAACTGCATTTTCATCAGGTTCCACATCTTCTTCCACCAGTGCTGCCGCTTTTAGTTCGTCTGAAACATAGGCTATTATGAAGAGAAGAAAATATAAGTTAGTTTCTGCTGATCATACTTTTGCTTAAGTGTTTTAGCCAAAGAGATGTACTTATTTGTAAAATTAAACAGTTAAAATTTAGTGTTTCTTCCGAGCAAGAAAAAAATCTGCTCTTCAAACATAATTTGCCACCTTATTCTTCTCAAGGGGCAACAGCTTGAAATTAAAACTAAATTTGAAATTAATGAAGCACATTCTGGAGGTGGCATTCATTTCTAAAGTAATAAATTACTTGTATCAACCTCAGAGACAGCAGTTCCTGTCTGTCAATTAATATGTCTTATGCTTCTCCTACCCCTAATGCATTTCTTAACAGACAGATTCACAATTTAAATTAAGCAAGCATTTTTTGCTCCATACAGTTATGAGACTCAATCTTTAATAAATATAGAGTACAACAAACATCAGAAATTCCTACAAAGTAAAAAAATCCCATTACAATCATCAAAAAATGAGATTTTTAAAAGTTATCATTAATAGTAGTATCATATTTTAGAGGAGGAGATGGTAAAAGCAGATGATGCAACCTTTTGAAACAACTCACTAAGCACAATTTGAGGATATTCATTATGGGTGTAACAAATGACCCATTCACATTTAAACATACCTTTCTCAACAAGAAAGCCCATGCAGAATTATGTCAGGAGCTAGTTCAAGAAAATTGGTATGCTGTACTCATTCTTGCTGTATAAATATATACAAGACCTTCCAGTGGACCTTACAAATGTCAAAGTGTTTGCTCTTTAGACTACTTTGTCAATATTTACTCAGCATAAGCTACACGGACACCCAACAGGGATCCTGTCTTTTTTTCCCCCCTCAAGTAATGCAACTGGTGATGTAAATCTAAGATACTCTTCCTGAACAGAATAGCTGGGAACTGACAGTAAACACATTCTTTTTTCCATGGTGCTTCTGTGCACGTATTCTACATATACTAAGTCTACCGGAGTTTTTTTCCTTCAGGCAAGAAAACTATGGAAACACTAAGAGAGGGATCATTAACTGATCAAAATTATCTATTTCTATATAATGCATTAATTTACAGCTAAGCAAGAAAGCAAAAATAGAACTTGACTGTTCTGTATTAAGTAGAATTTAAATTTTTCTTGCAATCGCTCACAAATACAATTATAAACTTTGAAAAAGATGCATTTCCAGTAGACTCTATGGTTTGAAGACACTTGACTTTTGACCTTCTCTGGAACACATCTGGAATGTGTGGGTATCTGTATCTTAAACACATTGAATAATCTATAGTTTGTTTATTCAGGCAATAGTGCAGAGAAGATAATAGTTTACACCCCAAAAAGACCTACTTTAACCAACAGAGTGAAAAATGTAGAACAGTATAGTAGATATCACATGTACAGTATGAACTGTGCAAACTTCTTTCAGGGAAAGTATGGTTTAATGTTATCAGAAAATCACAACAGACAAAACAACTGTTAAAGTAACAATGAAATCAGGCTTTTAGTTTCACATGGAGCCTTTCTTCATTCAGTTAGGAAATCTTCCTCCAAGCATGTAAAGTTATAATCCGATCTTCAGAACAGAAGTTAAACCTTTGAACGGCACAAACATATCACATAAGAGCAACACCTAATTGTGATTAGATATTTCAGCTCAGATAATTTCAATGCAGAAAATTCATGCAGCAAGGGTCCTATTTTTAACATTTGGGAGAATATCATTTGAAAGAATTATGAAAAACTTTATGAGAAGATTTTTCAAAGATGCTGATACGAAGATCAGACTTTAACAAGTATATGTACTCTAATGAAATAGAGCTGTGCTGTTTTGCTCAATTCTATGCTTTTTCAAAATATTTTGAAAGAATTCAAGAATCCTTATTTTATGTATACTACAGTCATGTTGGCAATTTGTAGTAAGGATCAGTGCTTATCCTGCGAATACTTGCAATGAAACCACGACAATTTAACAAGGTGTATTTCATTCAATACTTTCATTCCCCTATGGATGGTACAGATTGGTTTTCGTCTTAATTACCTGTTCCATCATGTTTCTGAACTCCACCAAAAATTTTAGCAAAGGAGACCAAAGCAGTTCAAATTACTCTCTAAAGCTGAAAAATTTTAAATAATTACTGATAATGTGTAAATAACTGGCTACCAACTACCTCTTTCTCAACCACACCATATCCTAGTGATATGAATAAGGATGGATGGAAGGAAGAAACGACAGCATGAAACCTATGATTTGGAAGCTAGTGTACCCTTTTTCTTTTCCACCTTGTGGAAACAGTTTTTCTTTTAGAACTCCTGTTCCTTTGCCTCTGTTGTGAAACAAGAATAATTCCCTTTTTTTCAGGTAAAGAAAATCCAAGGTTATTGCCACACTGCCTGCATTAGAAAGATCTCGTTCACACCTGCAGGCTGAGATGGCACACCAAAGCACTCTGTAAGTGTACCTGTCTTTTGCTTTTTTTGTCCACTGAGTGCTAGTGTGAGCACATGCCACCCATTCCCACCACCACATCACATACCAAAGCCCTTGGACTTGGTCCCTGCGCACCCAGAAAGTGCTCCGGTGCTCACCAACGCAAAAAGGGGGCACAGAATCAAGCCCCTCATTAGTGTGTTTTTCTTTACATTTTTATTTTTCTTATTGCTGAAATCTTATGAATTTTGTTTGGACTGAAACACTTGTATTGTCACATTCACGGTTTTTTTAGAGTGTGACTTTTACATTAGGGAAAACCTCCAGCATGCGGCTCATTTAAATGTAAATCTATTTACCTTTCATGCTTTCTTTGCCCTTTTCACCAACTATCAAGCATATTTGCGTGTTAACCAGGAGCTGCCTCCTCTATAGCTGTTCTCCTTCCTAATATCAAGTTGTGAAGCCAAGTTGTGACATCAGTCTTTGATCCAGATGTGAGGGAAATGAGGCACAAACGACAGTATGGAATTTAACCTGGCAATCTGTACCTTCAATATCCTGACAGTATGAACAACTCCTTCTGCTCTTTCCCTTGCACAAGGGAGAGGAGGGATGAAACATGACATTACCCTCAACTTCCTCAACCAAAGATTTATGCAAGAGATGAGGGTGCTCAGGGAAACTTCTTAGCCTAAAACTTGAAACACCATCCTAAACTGGAGTTCATGCCAGTAGCTTCTAACACCTTACTCTAAGGGCCGGTCACCTCATCACTTGCCTTCAGGGCAATAAAAGGCAACCCAGCAAGTCCTGGACCAACCTGCGATGGCAGACTCGGGGCATACTCAAAGGCTGTGCACCACCACTGCAGGTAGCTTTAGGGTGGCTGAAGGGCTTACAGCTCCCTGAGGCTTTGTCCCCAGAGGTTCGACGCAAAAGACAAACGACACGTTTCCTCCACAGAAAACCCAATTAATTTGTTATCAGCATGTGGGACAGAAGAGGAGAGAGGGTTAAGGCCAAACTTCAGTCCCACACTAGCAGGGAGTACGGGATTCAGTGCAGGTGCTAGTGGAAAGGAGCCCATCTGCAGCCAAGGGAAATCTCCGATCCCTCCTGCCCCCCCAGATCTTGCTCAGGGGAGAGAGGTGATCTACAGTCTGTCTGAGTACAGATGAAGGTAACAGCTTCACTGCAACAGAGAGAAGAACAAGGAGGGCCATAGCAGAGAAATTTCTTGTTTGGTTAGGTACCTACAGGAAGAGCAAAGAAACTACGAAAGCAGAGAATAAAATCAGGAGGTGATGGTAAAAAAAAAATTTTCACTGAGATTCACTGCCTGGTGGAGAGATTGTCTTTAAGAAGCATTGTGTTCAGCCCATCGTTACTCAGCTGTTTCCTTCTTATTAAAAAAAAAAGACTCGTGGTTTGATATTTTTCAAGTGTAAAGTAAATTTTTGAAACAGCCGGGCATCTGTACAACTCTTCTTCAATGCCTCAACAGCAAAGTCTGAGGGAAAAAAAACAACTTTAAAGGCAATTCTAATGGCAGAAGTAGTTAATAAGAAGGGAAATGAAAGAAATTAGGTGGTGCTGGTTTTTTTGTTTTTCCAGAGTAAAAGAAGGAAAAAAAAAATACAGTTCTCAAAAAATTTTAGTTAACATCTCATAGGGCACCATAACCCACAGGAAACTGCCTGCGAGTTGAGCAATGGTGTCACTGTGACATATTATTTGACAAAAAATGGAAAGCAGTTCCCTGATGTGGCCCTCAGTTTCTAGAGATGAGAATATCAAAGGGATTCAGAAACCTATTGCAGGTGCAGCTACAGAGAGGTCAAGAACAGACGGTTCCCTCATTAATATTTCTTATAATTAAACTTCTAGGTAATAATGAAATCAACACATTTGATATCAATACATAACAGTAAGCTGTGGTATACTGCAATTCATTTCCACACAAGAGGGAATTAGCTTCACAACTGACCTATGGATCATTTCCTTGCCAGTGGAAATAAACTGTGATCCATCACTGCCCAAAATGTTCTACATATTGTATATGCACTAATAAATTCATATACCTGGTTCTACACAGACACCAGAGATCTACTATACAAGAGCAGAGAAATACCACCAGTCCACTACATTTCTGCAGGCAGAGGAAGTCCCCATGCAGCTACAACAGCCGTTACTCTGCTGATGTCCTGGGCCAAGCTCAGCAATGTTCTGAGATGCCCACCAGCACAACAGCTACCAGCTCGAACCACGACTGCTAGAGGTCCTCTTCAGCAGAAAGAGGAAAAACATCGCATGGTTTTCATCCCTTCCATAGTAACATCCACCCAGTAACATGGTCAGACACACACCTCCTTGAGTTTGCTTGCAAATATAAAACCATAGCATTTTACTGTTCTCCAAAAACCCAATTAATTGCACAATTCTTCCCTTATTTCCTGAAAAATGCATCTGAGACCATATATTTTGGCTTGGATCTATCCAAATATTTCATTTTGATTCACTTCTGAAATGTCTTGTTTTAATTACGGTTTTTTTTGCCAAGGCTTTTTCCTTTTATTTTAATTAGCTTACTGGGGTATATTTAAACTAGAATATAAGCTCTTTGCTTGAAAAAGTACCAAAACATTCAAATGTTCTTCTCACATGAAAAAATCTTTAACTACAAAAGTTTATTGAAACCATTCAGTTCCTTGGAAATATTTTGGCTTTAACCAAACAGCTTTTTATTAAAAAAATTACAACCAGCTTTATTATTTATTTATGCATGGTTTGAAATCATCATGCAATATTAAGGATCATTTCCCAAACAATCTGATTTTGAGTGCATCTTGAAAAAAAAGCTTCTTTAAGCCTTAAAAAAACTGAATCCATATACATCTCACACTAGAGAACAGCAGAACAGGATTGGGAGCAGTAATGCTCCCAGTGCTTACAGGGTGAATGTTATATTCCCAGTCGAAAAGAAAAAGGGGGAAAAAGATCAGAAGAGATCATGAAGTGGAGCAGTGAGTAGGACCCAGGCAGTGAAACTCCCAGTGCAGCCTGGCTGCTCGCTGCTCCCCAAGCCGAAGCACAGTGCTGCGAGAGGGCTGCTCCTGCCTTTTCCAAAATATCATTCCCTTCTGTTTCAAAACAGACACCAGCCACCTAAGAAATCAGTGGAATATTTTTTAAGATTAAAGTAATCGATGAAAAAACCTCAAAGAGTCCCCAGTTTCGGTGGGACCATTCCGAGTTAAGAGGGGGCACAGTTATGAACACAAGTCCAGAGAAAGCCAACAGAGAAACAGCAGCCCAGAGATGATTTGACTGTGCCAATGAACCTTACTCACAAAATTAATGAACAGAGGCAAGAGAAAACCAGCTCGGTGGACGGAGTCAATCAAAGACCTAATCCAAATGAAGGCATATAAAAGAGTTATATTAGTCTGTTAGAAAACTCCCACTCCGCAGGCCCTCCACTTACAGGAAGAAAGGCAAACATTTCACCCACAACATGAGCTATTTCTATACCGAGACTGACTGATAATTCACATGTAACTGAAATTGTATTTGAGACGTCACTACTTGGCAGGGATGTTAGCGTATTCCTCATCAGACGATAGAAATGGGAGGTAAGAGTGGCTGCCCTGTTTACAATAGTGGCAAATGACAACACTGCCTCTAAACAGGCATGGCAATACTGATTACCCAGCACCTTGACAGGGACATTATTCCTGTTAGAAAGGTCAAAGGTTCTGTTTCATAGAGGCAGGACTGTCTATTATGGGAGAGAAATGTTATTTCCAAGTGGAGAGGTCAGCACTTCTCTCACACATCGGCTGAAGTCGCTGGTACCTCGCACCAGAGTACAATCCTACTGCAAGACTGATTATTCTGCCCACTGGCAAGGTCAAGAATATTAATTTTGAACATGTTAATTTGATGTGATGGGCATGATTAACGCTTGTTTAGCTGGATTTTTTTGTATGTTGATAAATCTGCAGCCTTTTCATGGCAGTAATGGTGTACTATTAAGTTATTGGGAATCAGTGTGGATGGATGTGACATAGCATGCCAATCTAATGGGTGGCTAACATTAGGCACTAGAAACTTTGAAGTGTACTTGTGTTTGTTCCTTCATGAAAATCCTGCCGCTGTCTGCCACAGAGAGCTCAAGAAATAGGCGAGAGGAAGCTAGCCAGCTGCCCTCATCCAGAATCCTGGACTGGTATTACATTTGGAGCAACTTCAGAGACCTCAAATCAACTGTAAGTGTTTAGAGTTGAGAACTACATGGGCAAGAATACACAGTGAAGAGACGATAACAAGAAATGAGTTTATATCAAGGAATAATGGTTTTAAACTAAAGAAGAATAGATTTAGACTGGATGTAAGGTAGACTTTTTTTCCAATGAGGGTGGTGAAGCACTGGAACAGGTTGCCCAGATCGGTAGTGGAGACCTCATCCTTAGAAACATTCAAGGTCAGGTTGGACGGGGCTCTGAGCAACCTGATCTGGTTAAAGCTGTCCCTGCTCAATGCAGGGGGGTTGGGCTAGGTGACCTCTAAAGGTCCTTCCAACCCAAAGCATTCTATGATTCTATGTCATTAAAGTGTGGGCCATCTAAGTGCAGAACAAAGCAAGTCTACAGCAGTCACCTTTTCCTCCTGTCACTGTACTCCAAACTCCGCTGGTTTTTGTGTGGTTTAAAGGAGGGTACAGGATTCAGGTCTCCTATTCGCTTTAGACTTTATGCTGCCGTACGAAAGTATCATACAGGCCACGTACAAATGAAGAGAGAAAACATTCAAAAATTGCTACTAATTCTGATAAGGTAAGCATTTGTTTTTCTGAAACCAAATACTGTTCAGATGTTTGTTAAATGAGAGATTCCTGTGCAAAGATCATTTATGTATTATCTCCTTCATTAAATACACACCTGAAAAAACAGGATGCCATAATATTAAATGATGGCTTAGAAAACTTAGCACTATTGGACAGCATCACTCTACGGAGGTGTTCAAAAACTTGAACAAGTGTTTTATCCTTCACAGCAACCCTGTGGAAAAAAATTCTTATCCACGGTTTACAGCTGCAAACCTGGAAATCCAATGAAGTTAAAAATTACTTGCCTAGTACCAGACAAGAAGACAAGTAAAGGAGCCTGTAACTCTTGTAGGTTAATATATATAATTCAGCCATTTACACAAAACCTGAGAAGATGGCTTAAGTTTGTGTTCCTGTTCCTATGCTTCTTCACAGTGTGTTTATGTGAGTACGATGTATGTGTATAATTGAAAATAATTGCCAGTTTTCAGCTTAAACAATTCTGAAGGATAAAACACCCAGTGAAATACCCACAGGTGGATGTACTGCGCAAAACCTCCCCTGAGCCAAGCTGCTGGTTTCCAATAAATGCTGAATCTGCAGACTGCCAGCAAACTTCTTTTCACAACGGGCAGAGTAGGAGAGATTTCTGAAGTAAGAGAAACTGTTGCCACAACTGTCCTCCAAAGAGCTCTCTGCTCCCAGCGCAGAGCAGGACTTAGGTACGCTGTGAACGCCTGTTCTACCAGAACCGTGCTGGAGATGTAACATGATGGATCATGCCTCCCTCCTCCAAGGCTGCGCTCTGCCTTGATTTCTGCCCGGGGCCTAAACTCCCTGAATTCAACCTGCTGAGCAGGGTTTTTCTAAAATCTGCTCAAATTATCCACCCGTGAAACATTACACCGCTTCTTTCTAATGGGGAGAAGAGCACATGATCCTATCACGCTGCAGTGTACTCTTCTATGGGTAGAGTTGCAGGAGGATCGGTCTGAGATCTGTCTCACTTGAAGAGTTCATCTGCTGCCTTCTACAAGAAGTTTTTGACAAGAAGGGATCTGAAGATTAAAAAACTTTAAGTGAGACCCAAGGTCCAAGTTACTCCCATGTATAATGAACAAAACCGGATTTTTAAAGAGACTTCCTCACGTAAAACTTGCCTTCAGATGCCATTATTGTACAGTCAGAAGTGAACGACATGCTTATGAGAAACTTCACGGGAGTAACAGTTCAGAGACTATGCCTGGCTAGGAAAAAAAGATTTTTATGGGGTTTGTCCTAAATTTGCAGTCACACATACACAACACAACTGACTCCCAAAAGTACCACAGCTGTAGAGAAGCTGGGGAACAGCTCATGTCCCAACGTCTGTGCCCACAGTTGATTACCAGAAGCAATGCAGGATCACAGCAACCAAGTGGAAAGGCTGAGAAACATTACAGGCTCCCATGATGACAGAAGGACCCTTCCTTGCTATCGCATTTTTTGGAATTAATCTCCTTCCCCCTTTGCACTCTGGGGGAGTAGAGATTATAACACCCCCTATGAGCATAAGCCTGGAATTTCTGGCTGATTCTGCTGAAACAGGAGAAAAAAACTTCCTGGCCTTCCCTGTCACCACATAAACAACCTTTCACAAGCACCATCAGGACTAGATGAAGTAGGCAAATAAGTAACAAGGACTGTGAGTACCCATTGGGAATTCTCCACTGCTGCTTGGTTTCAGTCAGTTCAGGGTCTTGGTGTTCCCGTTTCATCAACATTCATGTAGTACCTTCCTCTTCTTCCTCACTCCTCCACATTCCTAGGGAAAGGATGCCCTTCCTCCAAGTACACCAAAGTTATAAATGAACATCATTCGAAGGAGCATTAAGTTCCTCACTATCCATTTGGAGGTTAAAGGTCAGCTCACCAGGATCAGCTAACACCACCGGGGATTCAAGAGCCAGGCACAAACTGTTGAAGTAGACAGCTCACAAGCAGCCCCATAGTCTGAAAACTTTCACATAAACTTAGCAAATACAATTAGTATGTGCGTTAGTAACAGAAAAAAAACACCTACATTTGCTGTATAAATTATTCATCACAGATAAATGTGATCCACTCTAAGTAAGACAAAAGTGGTTTTCCGTTGGTTTCCAAGACAGTTGCTTGGTGCGAAGTAGTACAGACTTGTTGAGAGTTTCCACTCCATGCAAGCACATACCACAGTGGGAAATAAATGTTTGTAAGCAGACAAAACAGCTGCATATTATGCTTTGACCCTAATTTTGATTCAGGAGTTAAACTGGTTTTTTGACTGTGTAGAATTTTTCTGAAGAATGGAATTACCATTTCCTCAAACGGACAAAAATATTTACCAGAATCCTCAAAGAATAAAAATATTTGTTTGGTTTGGGTGGGTTTTGGTTTTTTTTTTTTTAAATAAAAGTCACTATCAACATCCTGGTAAGATGAAGCCAAATTCTCTGTATGAATTGGTACTAAAACACACAGTGACACAATCTCTGCTTGATACCAGCATTTGGGTGGCATCTTTTAATCACTGAAAAGCACGCAGGGCATTCAACAAACTAATACAAGATTCACAGCCAACTCCAGGATAAGCAGACATGAGCATAAAAGTTCTCAATATGGCTCTAATAGCTCTTAATTATTATAATCCTTCACTGAGCAAACAGATGTTGTAAGGGAACTTTAGTTTCTTCAAATGCAGTAATCAAACCATTCTGCTTCTGCCCTGCCTCTTTTCAGTAAATGCTTTGTAGAGTGGAGTGGAAATAGCAAATGTAGTGACAAAATGACCATTTAATTGTCACAGAAATCTGTTTCTGAACAAAACTGATGTTGTCATTTCTCTATCCACATTTCTCAGAGTCTTCTGATTACAGTTTAGCATTTTCTTAGACTAAGACCTTACTTTCTGTACTTTTTAGACCTTACTTTCTGTAATCTTCCCACATCTTTGGTTGCTCCCAATCTGTCCACTTCTTACATGTTTTACAGTAACCAGGACACTGGCTTTGTATTTGTGTTTAACTCTACTAATAGTAACACACATCTCTGGAGCTGCAGCCTTCACTGTGAAGTTTTTAAAAATGAAGTTTTCACCGAAAACACTTCAATATATTACAGTGAGTCATTCTACTTGGAGATTTACTTGTAAATTATCACGACTACTTAAGACATTCAAAATGTACCAAAAGACCTTCAACCTGATCCTTCATTTTTCTTGCAAACTTGAAATTCCCATCAAAGTCCTTTATACAGTACTTTCAATAGCTATTTTGGTTGTAGTGCCTCCGTACAATAAACTCCATACAACTGTATGAATGGTATAGTAGAAATCCAAATGATTTCAATCACAATTTCAGCTATTGTGGACTTGTACTTATAATGAAGTTTCTCCATGAAAAAAAGGAGTTCACTGTGGGCCAACAAAGCTTTGTGTCCTTTCACAGTTTTCATTCAGCCCTCGTTTAAGAAAAACAACTATTGACTGCAATATGAATCTTAGGACTTGGAGAAAGCAAAGATTCTAAGGATTACCTCTATGAGATGGCCCCGGCTTGTTTTCTATGTATAGCAAAAAGAAGCACTGAATATTCATTTTACTCATTTGCTAACTATACTAATACACGCTTTTGTAAATGAGTCTCTATCTAGCACTAGCTATTGAACTGAAGGGTATTTGAATAGGTGGGTTTTGCTATAATACCACACTAAGATAATGTGCTGGAAACAAATGGTTCACTGATTCCTGAATAGAAAACTTGCTGGAAAACCCTGAGAACTAGAAGATGAGGGGGAGGGGATTAAAATGTTGCTTCAGAGCCACCAACCAAACTCTTGTCATTTTTAAAAGATGTTCCTGTGGCACAATACGAATAGTTTATAGCCACGATTGTGAACATTCAATGTCATATAAGAAAAGACACTTGTCAAGAGCCCTTCCCTTACAAGCACCCTCATCATGACCTGTGTTAATGAAGTTAATTGAATTTAAGATCAATAATGGTTAATTATTGCAATTTGACATTCTGAGATAAATGGCTTTAAGACAGAGAAATGTGTGTGTATGTGAATTCTCTCCAAAGAAGGTGAACACATTACTGCCTAAGAGGGATCACACAGTCCTTCCATTGATCCTGGTACAATCTGATCGACCTAATCCTCTGATGAATGTGGGCTTTTCACAGCTACAAGTAAATGTTCTACAAGACTACTCTAACCCTTGTCACTGACCAAATCTATATGAGCTGTACACTAGAAATCTATTGAGATAGATTAAAGAACTGCTGTAGAAACAAGAGATGCTTCAATGAAGATGAAGGTTTATTATATTGACTATTAACGTTACATGCAGTATGTAATTATGAGTGCTTATGGATCATAAGAGTTTAATTTTGGTCAGTTAGATGTAAATGATCATAACTGAACAATAGTATTAAATTAAAAATATACCAGATTAAAAAAAAATCCAACAACTGTGTTGAATTTGATGACTTACATGCGAATGTTCACTAAGAAAGTGGTTTTAAAATCATCCTTGAAATGTGCAAGAAGATGCTCACAGACAGGTATTTATTTCATAAAGTCACTCATCAACCTACTACATTTAGGGGTTTTTTAAGTTTACTTTCACAATAGTTCCTCAACAGGAAGACATTTTTTCAAACGTGTTAGTAATGATATTCTTACATGCATACTGAACAAGTTAAATGACCACTTACAAGATTTATAATGACAAAGTAAATGTCAAGGAAAAAGTATTACTGATTGCAAAGCACTGACAATAAAAAGCCGCTGAAGAGTTCTGTCAAAATGTAAGATTATGCAAAAACACTATTGAGAACACTGCTAATCATCTGCTCTTGTCAATTACTTGAAGGGTATCTGACAGCATATTTACATTAAACACATTTCAGTATCAAAATCCTTAATGCTGTATCAGAATATTTTCATTATCATTAGAAATCCTTTAAAAAGTCCTTTTGCGGCAGAGCATTATAGCAGCAATGATGTAGTATCTATCTCTGTATCAGGTAGGGGTATCTATTTCATGCTATTACAGCTACGTAACATTTGAAATAATATAACCAAAGACTAAATATACATGTAAGATGGCAATCTCTATGTTTCTGTACCCAGCATAGGTATTCTCAAGTAACAGCTTTGTAGGAGTCTCAAACTAAGCGCAAACGGATGATCTGTCTTTGGCCGTTCTTTTAGCCTCTCACTCCTCATGTGACTGTATTTTATTATGGCAAGAGACATTATCAAGCAGACATTTTTTCTAAGTCTTGATTGTAACTTGCAATTCAGCTGCTTTATGAGAAGTCACATTAACTACCAGTACCTTTCACCCGCAGTAGAAACTTATTTTAGTTATGTCTATCTTATACTTTATGGAACCCTTCTTCCCAAATAGAGAAATAAATGAAATGTAATGAAAATGAAATGTTGATCCTTTCCATGCTTCAGCAGGCGTTACTAAAAAAGCATACATAACCCTGTAGGATGTGTAAAACAGTAAGCATGCATAAAAATGGACAGAGCGTAAGCGTGAGCTGCTTTTCAGAAGGAATTCATTGTGGCTTAGGGGAAAAAAGAAGGAAAATAAGCCCTGATCATGACTTGCAGGATCAGTTTATGGTCCTTCCACCACTTTTGTTGTAAAC
>NC_134650.1:35737284-35742284 GCF_030463565.1 Pelecanus crispus
AAGCTGCTTTGTGTATTATTAAAAAAAGTGCTCTTGACATTTTTTCAAGCTAGTATTCATGCCATTTAGGTAAAAATTTGAAATGCAAGATGCTTCACACCTAGCAAAACAGTCTTAAAAAACACCCTCAACCCTAACAGATTCATCCAGGATTCCCCCATGAATATTGCCCAAATTATTCTCCATGTTACGCGAACACAATGACATTGCTTATGGACTTTCATCTCACATGTTCTGATGACAAAAAGATGCAGGACTTTATCCACAGAGAATATAAAATCAGTTTTTTTGCAGAATCAAAAGAAGATGTCAATCCTCTATTAGAAAGAAACAATTAAAACCAGATAATGGTTATGAACAGCTCTGACCTGCTGAGAGCCTGAAGGCTTTGCTTCACTCAGGACTCCACTTCTTCTGACTGCAGGTCAGCCCTACGCAAACAAAGCCTTAACAGAAATGTTACGGAGGAAATAATAGCCATTTCCAATGATAATACACAATTTTAGCACCTACGCTTGGCTGATTTAGGTGGTCGGCTAACATGTCAAACAGCCTGCCTTAGTTAGGTGAGCCTTTAATGGGTAACTGGCAGACTCTGGCAGCCTTATTTCTGTTTTAGATTTGGTTTGTCATTGGATATCCATTACCTGCCATTCATCTTTGATCTCTTTGGACAGGCCTGATCAAAAGATGTCATTTGACCTACTCCACTTGGCAGAAACTTGTATGACTCTCATAAAGGGGGCACCCCAGCTATAAATAAAATGACATTATTATTTTTCTGTCCTATCATGTAGAAGAGACAATTATGATAATGCAGTGTCTGTCACTTGGAGCCCAGCAAATTGCTAGCTCTCACGCAACTGTTTAGCTTTCTTATTTGTTTTTTGTCTGTTTTCCTCCATTTCAAGTTGAAAATAAAACAGAATTGAAATCACTAATGCTCTGCCTCACACTCTGACAGTCGCAGGGTTTCCTTTTATGGGACTGACATGCAGATGTGACCATCGGACTGTTTGTCAATGGTGGGTGGTGGTTAAGTGCTGTGTTGGCAACACAGCCCAACAATGGAATCGGGTTTATACTTCATTTCCAGCTCTGCGCACGAGCTGCTATCTGAACGCGGTGCTGGTAGACATTACGACAGACAGATAAAATCACGGAGAGAGTTTATTGTATCTTTAAAAAGCAACAATAGAGAAAATGTATGAGCCCTTTCTCTACTGCCGGGGGGCTCAGGAGTGAGAGGGGGGTTTCTGGAAAGGATGAACAAGCAGCCAACTGTCGGGATGTTGATCTTTTGGTATTTTTCCGCGTGGCAAGTATACCCCATACCAATGCATTCACGTCTCTACCAAAGTACACTGTGTGCATGTATACACATACAGGGAGCAGAGCACATACAAACTGCTTGGTCTGCTCTGCGCCCATGTGAGTTTGCATGCCCAAACAAGCTCTGTTTGGCCACTGGCCTGAACCTCTTCACAACCTCTTGGCTAAAACTCCACTTCCCACATGCAATCTTCCACCAACTAGTATTCACGACGTTTTCCTCTGCCTTCACCAGGTACCCAGCAATACTCAAAGCACTGTGCCAGAAGACAAAAGCTACAGCAAAGGCCACTGCTGGCACACTTGCTGCCCGATCACACAAGCCCCTCTGCTCTGCCGTCGCGCGGGACAGCACCCTGGCACCTGCTCTGTCTCCACAAGAGGCTCTCGCGACAGTACAGAAATATTCACAAAACTAATTATCCATTTCATACTGCAAAATGTGTGACAGTTGGACCATAAATTCACTACAGGGAGACTCTGTGAAACCAACATGGCTAACAAGTAAAATTACATGTACTATCAACCTCCTTGAGTATTAAGAACAGTCACCTATAAGAGAGGATACAAAAATGCGTGTACCTTCGTTTGGTACTTGTTCTTCTTGCTCTTACACAGGCTAGTGGTGCTGCTGCCAGTAAACAGATCTCTGACAGAGATGCTGGGAGAGAACTAAAACTGTGAAGGGCTTGTAAATACCGAATAGTTACTCCTCATTAATTATTTGTAATTAATTATTCATGATTAATTTGTGCCAGAACAGGAATGTTTTATTCTGAATTAATTTAATTCATTTCAAAATTGCTACTTTAAATTCCCACCCTACCATAACGTGATATAATCTCTCTCTGTAGACAAGCCCTAAAATATTAAAAAAGCATTTAAAACAAAGGAAGAGCGGCATATTCTTTCACAGAAATGCACGCTGTCTTAAGTCTTTTCAATATACTTTGTCTCCTCATCAAAAAAGCAACCTGGACAAAGTGGAGCCTCTCTGGTGGCCTAGAAAATTTTCACAACCAGGAAAATGGGGACAATATCCCATATCAAACTTGGGAGGGGCTTGAAACACAAGGCTGCAATTCTGCGTTTCCCTGAAGATGGATCCCACTGATGCTACAAAGAGAGCGACTGAAAACAACTAGATTCTCCTCAGACATGGCTATGCAGAGAAACTCAGGGGATCTGGATATCAGTAAGAAGCATCAACAAAGGAATACTGGAAACAAGAATTGGAATTATAAGGCATTTTTTGAAAATGGAAAACACCTAGATCTTTTTCACTACCAAGAAAGCAGATGGTAGGACTTAAAATTCATTTGACAAGGAAGCCTTTTCCTGTTGCAGTAGTGCACGTTAATTCTTCTAACGCATCACATTGCAGCGATGAAGTGTGCCTTCAACATAGCAAATTCATAGAAACATAGAATCATAGAATCATTTAGGTTGGAAAAGACCTTTAAGATCATCCAGTCCGACCATTAACCTAACACTACCAAGTCCACCACTAAACCAATTAAGGGCAGAGTAGCAATTTCTCGTTTCCTGGCTTGGTGGCTGGATTATTTATAATGAAAGTAAAAACTAGGAATCATTAAGATTGGAAAGGATCTCTAAGATCATCAGTCCAACCATCAACCCAACACCACTGTGTCCACTAAACCATGTCCCAAAGTGCCACATCTACCCATTTTTTGAACACTTCCAGGGATGGTGACTCCACCACCTCTCTGGGCAGCCTGTTCCAATGCTTGACTACCCTTTTCGTAAAGAAATTTTTCCTAATATCCAACCTAAACCTCCCCTGGCGTAGCTTGAGCCCATTTCCTCTTATCCTAGACTTCTTCGTCACAAAGTTTAGCTTCGTAATGACACACACTGAAAAGAGGAAAGACGCACAGACCACTAACTTCTCTTGCTTGGGTTTCTACCATCCAGAAATCCTTAGCAGAGATAGGAGCCAAAACAGGTACTAAGCAAGCACTGCTACAGAAGTAACCTGGATGATCCTCAACTAATTTGAGCTTTTCAAACCAACCAAGGATGGAACTTGCTTTTATACAGAGAACCTTTTTGGACATTAACTCCACACTACACTCAGCAAGTAACATTAAACACAGGAGAACAAGAGTCCTTAGTTCTTATCAGTATTATCTCTTGTAAGGTACAGTCAAAAAGCACACAAGGTATTTTATTTCTAGGGTCGTATCTCTAAGGGTGGCCCTCAACAGAGACAGAAAATTGCACCACAAGTCCCACCAATACCCTGTGAGCAGGCATTCAGGTCCAAACACTCACAGGATTTTTTTTTTCTCCCCATGACAGAGGTTTCTGACCCTCTTTTGAGAA
This sequence comes from Pelecanus crispus, assembly GCF_030463565.1. NCBI lineage: Eukaryota > Metazoa > Chordata > Aves > Pelecaniformes > Pelecanidae > Pelecanus > Pelecanus crispus. Next base: position 35,740,966 of record NC_134650.1, read on the forward strand.
GGCAGGTAAGTGAACAATGCAACAGTGATCCTAAAGGAAAGACCCGGCCTTGGTGAACTGAGACTTCTCTTCTTGGCATGGGATAACATACTAAAGTTTAAATACAAAGGGGCATAGCTGAAAGGGAAAGCACTGCTTATAAAATGAGTTCATCAGTTACATTAAAGAAAGCGAAGCAGCACAAGATGGCTAATCCCAGATACAAACTGCTGGAGTTGACTGCGAAGCATCCTCAAAAGGTACTTTCTCCCTCTGCCAGTTCTGCGGAGCAGGATCAAAGGCAGCTCCTGCGCACGGCTCTACCCTTGGACAAGGATGGACAAGCTGCCTGGCTTAACCCCATTCTGCGAAGTCACTCCCTTCCTCTCTTTACTGCTCAGCCTTTTTAAAGGCAAAGGGAGCATTTCCTCAGATCCCAACTGCACATCCATCTGCACTTCTCCAGCTAAGATTTATTTCTAACTAGTTACAGCTAGATTGCAGCAAGTGCCAACCTGATTTTGGTACAAGAATGCCCTATTTTGATTTAACACAATGCAAGTTGTACTACATTGCTATGAAAACAGCCAAATGGGTTTAAAAACACGGCTTTAGTTAAATCAACACAGATTCATGTGCAGGCACCAAACCCTGCCTCATCATCAAAGGTATCTCCCAACTGGCTCATTTAGCAATCCACACTCTGCTTTGTTACAGCTGACTCCTTTGTAATTCTCAGTCTCTCTCCAAAATCTCTACAGTATTTGGTGATCCCCCCTCCTCCTCCAATGAAATGGTCATTTTTCACAGGAAGAAACACAGAGTTTTTCTACACAGACCTCATTTCCTCCCTCTCCTACTCCTCTCAGATACTGCCACAAACGCATGTCCATCTCACAGTCTGTTCAAACCCCACAATGCCCCATTTACAGGCTACATCTGACTTTGTCCAAAGGCTTTTTGACACCTAAGGTAGTACCAAAGGTAAAATCTGAAACGTACCATGATGCACATGAGCTAAAATAATTAATTTCAAAACAATTTCTAGTAGTCCTTCCAACAAGGCACTTCACTACACTCTATTTATTTGCCCTAAAATTTGGCAGATTCTAAAAAAAACCAAAAGACCATAAAATCACTCTTCAAAGAAAAGCTGCTATCACCTGCAACATCAATGAATATATGTTAATGAAATGGTAAGCTGTTTAATAAGCCATTATCAGTTATATAAAAAATATTTAATCTGCAAATTACAACATACTTACCAAAGCAGCTGTCCATATCTAGGCAACCATAATTTCACTATCTAGCTCAGTATTGAAATATGAAAGCATTTTGTG
>NC_134650.1:35747284-35774784 GCF_030463565.1 Pelecanus crispus
TGTCATAAACCACCTTCTGCTCAGAAACTTAGCTGAAAGTTCATTCAATCAAGTTGGTGAGCCTGCCAAATCAAGAAAATAAAAACTCTATTAACAGGAACCCATTGTAGAAGAAAGCGTACAACCTGACGAGCGCGAGGCTGATACGTGCATAATCCTGTAAGCACAACTCGGATCCCTTCGACCTTAGTTACAGAGTAGTTGCAGCCCTCCCTGGCAAAGCTACACCTCCAGGTTGCCGACCGGGTGGTTGAACACCCACAAATGTGTCCATACACACTTTTCAGAGCTTGTATTTTGTTTGTATTGATCATTTGATCTAAAAATGGATGTATTTTCTTCATGAACTAATGCCTTCCTTAAGGCAGAAAATAAGTAGTAACATGTCTGCAGAAATAATATGTTATTAACATGAAAAACAACAAGAAAAGTACCTCTTGTAAAACATACTGAAGAACAATGCTTGGCAGCAGGCTGAGGAGTATTTGGTTTTCATACGATTTCTAAAAGTAACCAGTCATGCTGTCATTAAAGAAACACCACTGAGAAAGCAACAGAAATGTGCCCACAAATATTAAAGAAATTTATTTTTCAATCTTCTAAATAATCTTCTAAAGACATAACTGTTTTCAGGGGGAAAAAAAAAAAAAAAACAACCAACCAACTGAAGAAGGATCCCAAATATTTATGCACCATTGCAGCACTAGAGCAAACTTAAAACCAAACAAAAAAGCAAACCAGAGAATTCAGCAATTTTGGATTACCAGCATCACGGCACATATTAAATGCGCGATGTATGAATTCATCTGCAGGGGCAGAGGGTCACTAACTTAGCACACACACAGTGCCACAAGAAATAAAGGCAGTCTGATCTCTGAATTTCTAATTTCCTTGCTTATCTCGGTATGAATCACAATCTACCTTGATAGAGAACTGGTATCAGCCTCTCATAATGTACCTTGATAGAGGAGAGGAAGAGCAAGAGATTTTATGTGCGTGTTGCACAACAGAAAACTACACGTATGAACCACAGCTCTATGTATAAAACACATAACATACGTAACAACCTTGTTTGGAAAACATCACGAAACTTTAGAAGGGAGAACCCAGCGTTTATACAAAAATCAGAAATCTGTTGCAGTCTAGACATGCGCCTGTGTCTGCCTACAGCCTGTGTTTTGTAAAACCGTATTTAAGGACTTTTTAAAAGCATGGTCCAGGATATTATTGCTACGTTGCATTTAAACAGTAAGAGACATTTGGTGGTGTTTTGATTTGAAAAGTGGAAGGAGTTTTGAGACAACTGAGTATTGCTATCACCTCTCCCTGCAAACCCTGCCTGGAGCCAGCAGAGCATTCATGTAAATACTTGTTTACAGATTTTTAACACATGCACACACGCAACACAGAAGTTCTTAAGGCAAGCCATGCCTTTCATCTCCCCGCTCACAGAGCCGCAGGCCGGCGGAGGGGACACGGCAGCGCGGCTCCCCAGGGCTAGCGGCTAGGGCTGCAGCTGGGGGAGGCGAGAGCGGCCCCCCGCCCAGGGGAGCAAGCCTCCGGCCAGCGTGCACACCTCCGACGGGTCCCTCCCATGGCCCTAATGGCCGCAGAGCGGCTTGCGGGATTAGAACGTACAGAAGTCCTCTCTCCCACGTCCTTCCAGATGCTTACCCCCAAATCCACCCGAACGATCAAAAAGGTGAATTTACAACTTGGGGACCTATGATGAGAACACCCGGACAGGTAGTATTTATGAGCCTGGCCAGGTAGCTGATAGACTTGTGCAACTTCCCGTGAAGCCGGTGCAAGTCTGGAGCACAGAAGGACTCCAGCACGAGGCACAAAACCGTACGCTGCTGATCAGAGTAACTCCAGGAGCCCTTCACAGCTATTAAAGTCCATCACATACAATACTCGCAAGTGCAAATAGCCAGGCAACCTACGTGACTATATCTCGATACGTCACACAATAGCTTCATTTAGCTTAATGTAATACATTACAAAGGCAGCACAGAAGTTAACATTAGTCAACAATATAATGGACAGATAAGTGTCTCGCCATGGTTAAGAACATACCCAGGTTCCATTATAAGCTCTATTTTTAGCCCCTCCTTTGCTCCCTCTCCTCAAATTGTATTAATAGCAAAATTGGTCTGCTTGAAAATACTAAGCTTAAGTCAAAGGAAAAAGATGCTTCGGGGAAGTCACGGAAAAAAACGGACAACTTATTTTAAATTAGACATCACTCTGGATTCTGCAATAAAACTGTAAGGACACCAGGGGAATGCACAATTTTCCATTTGATACCTGGCTATAATTCATCTTAAGGTTCATCCCTGGGGAAGAAGTTTATCCTTGTTTGATACTGAAAAAGTCTGCCTTTTGGACACTGAAAGGTCCCATCTTCTAGCCTCAGTTTTTAGCATTCTTTCTAAAAGTCCTGACCATCACTTGGAGCAATAGGCATGTTGCAGAATAACAGGCAACTGCTTTCTCCCTGCTGCCAAACACTCAAGTCACTCTTAGGTTCATTGAAAATTAGCTTATATACAGACCTATTTTGTAAAAGTTTCTCAACTAAAGCCACCACTGTACTTTAACAATTTGGTAAACTTTATCCCCAAGGTTCCTTGAAATACCAAGGTAATTATGTGGTAATTCATACAGTGAATGAAGGCAAAATAATTTTCAATATATAGGTTTATTTTTAAAAAGCATAAAGATAAAAATACATAGTTCCATTTTATTATTGAGAGGTTGAAAATTTGTTGAGCTACTGGGAGAGGAAAAAGTGAAGAACATTTTCCAAGAGCATTACAATTAAGGAAAGGAGCTTTTAAAACTATGAAAATAACTGAAAGAAGCTTTAAATGCAGAAAGGAGATGGGAGCTCAGCTGCGACACTTGCTATGTGTCCTCCACAGAAAGCTTAAGAGTTTGCTCCATGAATTGTGCAAAACTTGAATAAAAAATTAATATTTTTTACATTACATAACTACAGTCAGAAATCTAAGAAAACCCTACCATAGATCTGAGCTTGTGAGACAGCAGTAAAAAAATTGTAACGGGAGCCAGGATTCTAAAGTTTATTGCAAGCTCTGATTTGCTGTATGACTTCAGCCAACCCATTTCATCCCGTTCACCTTCTCTGTAATTACTCCAGTAACCAGTAAGCGCCGTTATACACCTTTGGGTCAGGTTCCTTGTAGGTTTAAAAGCAGCTCCACCAATTTTAATGGAATTGCATACTAATGCAGAATTTGGCTTTCCTATCGGGCTGTTATAATTAATTAATGCTTAAGAAATTCTTTGCAATCATCTCTAGTAATAAGCTACACAAGTGCAGCTATTGTTGACTTATTGAAAGTACCTGGGCGGGGGGGATCAATATACAGCATGCATAATCTGCAATTGCTGCAGGTGGCCTCCTCACACCAAAAAGAGCACGTGACGAAGTCTGCATATCCCCCTGTGCTCGTTGTTGGAAAAGCTGGTCCTTACTATCTCAACACTTCCAACTTTTTCAGGTTTTCTGCGATGCTACCACCACTAGTAAATCCATCATTGGATGGATTTCAGTTCTCAACAGAAACACTCTGATTTCAGCCCATTTCGTTCCACCTGCCTTCAAGGCATGCAGGAGAAACAGCATCCTGTGCTGTGGGTCAGGTTCAGCCTTGTCCACCACGAAGTCAAAGGTGCGGAGAGAGCGAGAGCACCTGCCCGGGTCCCATCCCCGCCTGCGTGCAGTATGCGCATTTCCCCAGCAAGCACCAGAGCTACATCCTTCAGCCAACCAGCGTTACTCCAAGTAGGGCCTTGACAGCAGTGATTAGTGACTTTGTACTGCCGTACTTACACAAGCCAAGCTTTTCTGTTTAAAACAAAATTACCTTCCACACTTTATTCAAACAATGTGCACAGCAAGAACCGAAACACGATGGTTTATAAAAATCAAGGTCCTTTTTTATAAACTGCATGAACATAACCATTCATCTAAAACTAGTAAACCTCACCTTTATTTGTATAATTTTAAAGACTGCCTTTTTTCTTTGAAGTTGAGATTTTCAAACGCACCTGGAACTTAAGTGCCCAATTCTTAGAGAACTTAAAATGCGATTTGAAGTCCTTTAGAATTGGCTAAAAAATTATAGCGGTCAACACAGGATTTTCAAATTGTCTTCTGCCAGCATTCAGCCAAGAGTTTTACAGCCAGGTAATGAACTCCTGAACGTGGCACGAAAACCCTGCAGGCAGTTTCACTGAGGCAACGGGCACTGTCAAAATATTCTACCTGACCTTACAATGTGATGTTATATAAACTGTTTTTATTTTTGGTAAGGAAGAAAAAAAAGGCAGTATTTTGAGAAAATTAAATAATGTTGACTAAATTATTCTGTGAGCTCTTCAAGGCAAGGCCCACATCCTTATATGCTTTTCAACTGTATTTAATACAAGGGGACCCTGGTTCTGAGCAGGGCCTCTGGTTACCACTGCAATAAACATAAAGAATAACAGTAAGTTCAAACATAAAGAGTTATCATAATACCCCCCCCCCCACTCTATCAAGATACAGGACATCAAAGGAAACACGAGAAATAATGCAGAAATGATAACTGCTGTTAGAGTCTAAGTACAGTCCATTCCTTTATCACACAGCATTACCCATATGGCATCAATTACATATCTTTTAGACACTACAGGTTCAAAGAAAACTGGAGAGGTAGGGAAAAGGGATGAAGTTTAATAAACAAGGGCCATATTTGCTTTTGGTGGAAAGTACATCGTACTATTCATTTAGGAGATCTTGAAGAAAGTAAACCTCTGGGGGTATGGCAAAGAATGAACCCAGATAAATGAGCTGATTCTGACATTTTGCTGTGAGAGAAAGCAAAGAAATCATGATTTTACGAGAGTATTTTTCTCACAGGGATGGTTAAAACAAACGCGGATGAGATGTCCCTAAACATTACACAGGCATCATCAATTACCTGTTTTAAAAAAAAAAAAAAAAAAAAAATTAAATAAATCGCAATTCTTGAACATTACTTGCCAAAAGTCAAAAATATTACTTCCAGTTATCTCCTGCACTACATGCTGTATAGGAACACCTTTTACAGTGTTTGCCTTGCAGTAGCCGTACGTGAGTATTGCAGCAGTGACCTCTCATTTTATAAGCATCCCTCTATACCTGTAACAGCAGCAAGTTCGGAAAGAGCACTGCGGCACAAATTAAATACCCACATTTAAGCTATTTAAGCTGTGAGACAATCACTGAATAATGAAAGTAAAACCTCTAGTATATGGAAGAAAAGAATCCTAAATAGCTTTGTCTCTACGAAATGCATATCCTATAAGGTAACAATTTTATAGGGATATCTTACACATTCAGATCCATTGTTGGAAACAGAATTAGGAAAAAACCTTCAAAGCAGAAACAAATTTGAAATGTAATTTTTTCTTACACCAGTATCCCTATTTTGAAAGTAGTTCATAAAACACTTCATGGCACAAAGGAAGCCAAAATAGTGTTACTGTATGCTTCTAGAAAGATTAACCTGCAACATATCCCAGTGTCTGAAATCAAACATCTGCATTATTTGATCTAATGCTATTAATAAACATGAAAGCTCTGGCACCTGTGAGAGAGTGAAAAATGGAACACAGAAGTATCTTTTAATTAAATATATTAATGGTAAATAGCACTTCAGCAAGGGAATTTTATTTTATTTTATTTTTTTAATTTGGCTGTAGACTAAATATGTACTCAAGTAACTTTCAATTATTTCAATATACACTCAGATAACTTTTCTGGTTTATTTGTTTACAAACTTAGTTGCTCCCTGTGGTCTCAGCTGTCATGTGCTCAAGCAGCAGGTAGACAGCTATGCTACAGAAGAGGAGAGGGAAGAGGAGCAGAGAGGCTCTTGCCTCAATGGCACGACCCAATGAAACCTGTGCCAAACCCATTCTGGAAACACAGGGCCCAGCTGAAGATCATGGGGCTCGCGAAAGGACATGGGCTTGAGAAAGGTGTCAGCTGCCAAGGAGCCCTTTTCCCGGGGGTGACCTTAAGTGACACGTGGCGGGCTGGCAGGTGTAAAGCCACGGGACACAACGCCGGCAAAACCAACGTTACATGTCCTCTTCTCCCGCGTGCTTTCCATCCTCCGCTCTTGCCCAGGCAGGAGGGCAGAGCAGCGGCAGGGACAGATAATGACAACGTTCTGGCAGCTGGCACTTGCAGCTTCTCTCGGGTGCTTCCTTACCTCCCCATGGCCCCCCTGCCCCCAAGGATCTGGATGACAGCCCCCCGCTCCTGCTCCGGGAGGCTGCAACTAGAAATTCGGAGCACGGGAATGATTTTTTCCCCAGAGTTGTGTACTCTTCCCACAGCTTTCAGCAAGAGGGAGAAAAGAAATCCTTCATTCAAGATACAATGAAAATATATATTAAACAGCCACCAAGTATATTCTGTTAATGAAACCTGCGTTTTCAAGAGATGGAGAATATGGAGCTAGCTAGTATTATAATGTTAGACTCTGCTTGACCGTTTAACTGATTTACAGATCCACCTAGTGAAAAAGCATGAGTTCATTTCGTGAAACGTATGTATTAGATTAACAATCAAGAAAAGGCCAAAATTAAAATGAAGAACGAGGAGAACATTAACAATAAGAATTTTCAAGAGCAGAAAATGCTGGGTAAAGCAGTTACACACTGGAAACGCAGGAAACCGGTGGTTTAATTTCTTGGGATCATGCATGTTCAGATCCCGCACAGTCTGAGCCATATTTTTCAACAACAAGCTGATACATTTTCTGTCTGATCATTATGGATTTTGACAACGTCATTTTGGAACCTTGGTTACTAAGATATCAATAATTAAATGCTTTCACACTTCGCTCTTGTGGATACTGGCAACTTATCTTTGTCCTCTGAAGAAGCTAATGGTATAATGGGCAAAACATCAAGAATAATTAAGGAAAATGCTGGTATAAACTCCATCAGAAAAAAATACAACTTTGTGCACAGCTCCTGCTTGGTATCTCACATCCTGCACTTAGTTTTAAAATTAGGGAAAGTTATTTCTTTCTGGTACCTCTTAACTGTGTTTTGTCTGTGTTTAGAGAAAGAAGTACAGGCTGTAATTAATGATTTAATAGCCTCTATGTGTACTCTCATTTTCTAGTTAAAAGAATCACTGGCTGAAACATCAGTAGCCCATTACAAGAAGCATCCTTCTCCTTTTGTCTTTTCCTGTAGAAATGCTCCCTGTAACACAGTACTGCTGAAAGTCGCCAGCCCTGATTTGCAGAAAAGATACTGCAACCCAGTGACATCTCGGAGAGGAGGGGTGGGAGAGGAAGAATTCATTTTAAAGAGCACAAAATCTATTTTATACCTGTAAGTACGTAATCTTCCCTAACTGGGAAACTCATACAGGGAAATTCGAGGAGGTGAAAAGTCCCTTCCTAGGGGTACTGGACACACAGGAGGTAGCAAGAATTTAAAGAGCATGTAAAAAGGCAACTTTATTACAAAACTACTACTATCTTGATACCGTCACTGTGAGAAACCAAGGCAGAAGAGATTCATTTGGCTGAACGGTGGATGCAGCTTTATACAAATGATTAATACTTGGCAAACGCCCTCCACTTGGCTTGTCACCAGCAAACTCGCTATACTTCCTTCCCAGCCCTCCATTGTATTTTATATAATGACAGACTAGGCTCCAAGATGAGATGAAGCTTCTGTGTCCAGATCAAATGCAAGGAAACCTCACAACAAGAAATCTGAACAGCCAGTTCAGCTGCGGTAGCGAAGGACAACTTGCATCTGCAGCAGATGTCTAACCCTGCACCTAAACTCAACAAGCATCTCTGTCCCATTATCATCCTGTTCTGAGGATTAAGATACAGTGTAGGAATGGTCAAAAAGCACAGATGTTTAATTTAAATCAAAAGCCCCAGAGAACAGATTAACAATACCATATAGCACGGCTTTTACATCATCCCAGAAAAGTCCCAAGCATAACTACATAATTGAGTGATAAAGCACAACTGTCCCAGAACATTGCTAAAGAGGGCAAGTCTTAAGGTACAGAATTATAGGACTCAAACTGCGTTACACATCCCAGAAATAAGGAACAGACACGGGAAAACAAGTTGAGTCAGGACGGGCGGTAGGGCTGCTTTTCATCCGCCCTGCTCATGTTGAATACTCGGAGCTACTCTGAGGGCCCCCCGGCCCTGAGAGACACCAAACTGTGCTCACTACCAAGCGTCCCCGAAAACTGGAAAAACGTCAATACCTCCTGTTCTAGACATGCAGAACACAGCAAACTAAATGTTACCTGACCTATGGAGAGCGGTGCCCTTCCAGATCAGCAGTTGCACGCTGCTGCATATCCTTCTTTTTAAAATGCATAATGTTGTAACTATTTACACAGAAATAATTTTCCATTTTCCTGTACGTAACAATTCGATGTTCAAGTTGGTGACAAAGTTCTTACAAAAAACATACCAGCTCCACAAATGTTTATCTTTAATCTACAAATAACTACGTTTGGAGAAAATGAAATGCTGCCTTTTCATCATTAAATTATGCAAGACTTGCAATCTTCATGAGTAAATTTGTTGCCATGAAAATGGACATCTTGGTATGAATTACAAAGGACTGGAAAATCTGAAGTAGAAATAAGCCACCAAAAACATACGGGAAGAAATATTACAGGAACCAGTATGTCAACCCTAATTGTGTAATTACTTCTTGGCTTGGTCATATAAGCTAGAAGCAAGAAACAAGAGACAATGGTAATTTCTTACTGCTGAAATGAAGGTGTCAAACTGTCTTGTATGCTCTGTGTGCTCTAAGCTAAAGTTTACATTTATATCATGTTACTTCAATTACAATCTTAAAAGAGACTCGAATACTTCAGCCGCATTAGGCCAGTATTCATAAATGTTAAACACACACACTACCAGTTGTCTGTGTAAATACGTTTTCATATATGTATTTGTTACTGAAATTCTACTGCATAGATCATTTGTTTGGAAAAGAAAACTTCCTCTTTTTTTTAAACAAAAATGTACATTTTGAAACATTCTGCAGTTGTATTTTTTTTTCTGAGGAATTTAAAAGATTCACAAACATCAGTCAGTTAACGTCTGCAGCGACACAAAATACAGTAAAACACGGTAATACTTCTCGGCCTGATTCTAGCAGCCTGACTCACGGTACTGTAATCCCCCGCGATAACCTTATTTACAAGAAGCTACACACTGTAAACACGCGGAATTTTGCCTGTACTGCAACTCGTCCAGAGTCAGAGTGGAGGGAGGAAGGTGCAATTAAAAGGCAGCTCCGCGGTCCCTCCGTTGGTGCCCTCCAGCTTGCGCTGCCTTTCTTCCCCTCCTGCACGGAGCGTGGCGATGCGACCCGCACCCTTCCCGTACCATCCAACAGGGCAAGTCATTAGCTGTCTTTTTCAAAAGCAGCCCAAAGCAATCTTTATGCTACTGCACATTATTGTCACTTTATTTTATAACTTAACTTGTTTTCATTTCTTCAATTTGCCTCTTGTGGGATTGACTCTCGGTACGGTACTGACAGATGTGTGTGTGAGAAGAGCAAACTTTATTCTTTGGTAGACAGACAGGAATCAATGAAACAAAGACTGCTTTACAGTAAATAATCAGAATAGAGGGTGGAAAGGAAACAAATGTTAAAACCAGAAACTGAATATATACCGAGCGGGCACTTGGGTGCATATTCAAAACTACACACGGGTGTTAGGATCACCTCAGCCAAATACGACAAAACTTCTGGTCTAAGCCACGTTATCATCGATTTTTACAGATACCACATGGTTTTCCACAACTCATTTTAGGAATGTTTTTAACCATTTTAATGGGATTATTGTCAAATGCCTATGCACAGAACTGTGTTAAGACTTACAAGAAAAACAATGCTATAAATAATATATGCTACAAAATTACTTAATATATCTTTTTACACACAAATGCTAAGGCTAATTAATATCAGAGCTACTGATGAGTCTGCAACAGTTTGGACGGTTTTTTTGGACTGTTTCTCGACTGACTTGGGCTTCAAGTGACATCATTGGGGGGGGGGGGGTACTTATTGGAAGAAGTAAAAAACTTGCCCGTGATTCAGCAATTACTGAAATCCCAGGTATCTGAAGCTCTTTACAAGCTGGAATATTAAGATTACTCCTAGGACAATGGCAAATTAGGGGTGCGCTTTTTAGTAAATTACACAGGTACCTAATAAAGATTCTGTTACAAAACATTGCTACACATGCACCCTCTCTCTCTCTGTGTATGTATAAATAAATAGATCATTCTATCACTACACGAAAAATTATTCTTCTTGTTACCTGCATACATCAAGTATAGGAGAATATTTTTGTATGTTGTCCATGAAGTGTAATTTTCAGAGGAGCAAACCCTGTTCGGAAATCATGTAAGTAGTCTCAATGCAGTCAGTGAGGTAACTAATAAATAAATAAAGGTCATACTATTTCTCTGCAAAATATCCATTTAATTCAATATACTAGGAAGTATCATTTTAAAGAATTTCAGGAAAAGTATTTTCCTGAAATTGTCTAAAATGAAGCATAACAATATGCCATAAATAACTGAAGAGTATTCATAATTAATAAAAATGACTTGTGATTTTCTGTGAATATCTGAAAAAATAATCCCATTTATGTATTTATATGGTATGCAGAATCCCTTCCCCTTTTATTTTAGAACTACATGATTAAACATAGCTTTTTGTAAAGAGTAAGGCCAGATTTTAAACCGAGACTCAGATGCAAACACTGACATGAGCAGAAGCCATATCCACAAGATCCAAGACGAGTTTTGGCTCATTTTTACCTAACTTCCTCAATCTCTAGCATAGGATATGAGTAATTGTGACAACTGTAACATTAGCCGGTTTGGCTTTCCTTAGACTTTTTCCTCCTTTTCTGTTTCCCAAAGAACATGAGGATTTTTGATTGTTTGTTTTCTTCCCTTTTTTAATTAGAATCATTTCACTATTAAGAGGATTCTTTTTTCTTTGCAGCTGTTTACCGTCTAGTTCAGTTTTTGAATTGTAAAACTTCAAAAAAAAAAAAAGACCCCTTCCTTCAACAGCTTAAAATACAAGTTCCTTTTTTTTAAACTGCCTTTATCTTACATTGACTGACTAACGATAAAGAACATACTGCCAAACTATAGCAAAGGCTAAGCATGTACAGCAAAACAAAAAATTGAATTATAAACTCCACCTCACAAGTATCACCTACATATCACTGTTTAATTACAAAGCTGTACATGTAAGCATTAATTCTCAGAATTCTCTTGTGAAGCAAAGTATATTCTCCCCCTGCCTCATTTTACGGGTTGAAAACCAAGGTATACGAAACTCAGTAACTTCCCTTCCAAGAAAAATCAGGAATTTCTAATTCACAGCATGATGTTTCTACACCTCTTTTTCTTAGACCCAGAATTGCTCACAGTACCAAAAGGATGTCAAAATAGAAAAGTTCAAAATCGTAACACTTACTACAAAAATTCGAAAGCACAGGTATTCTAAGTTTTGCTTCTACGGGCAAGCTCTGTAGTTGCGAGTTTCACGTGCACGTTAGCCTGACTGATTCAAGCTACCTTTGGCAATATAACAATCAAATAGCAGCAATGTTGTGGTACAACTGCATGGATACAGACGGGGATTCCCTCTTCCCAATTCCTTCAGTACTGTGGGATAAATAAAATCCTGTTTAATACTAAAATGTTACTTCTCTAAGTAGTTTTAGTCTATCTCAGGAAAAAAGAAAGCAAAAAATTGTACTGATGTTTCCTATGATCCCAGCCTCCTTTGGCTGGCAATTAAGAGACCCGCTAACATCTAGCTACGCTGTGCTAAAAACTGAATGTTCTGGGTAGGTAGTGTGTGTAAGAAAGCCCTGAAGTACATTTTTTTAGGAATGAATATGAGTGACAGCAAAAAGTTCAAAAGACTACTGTGAGGGAACTATGTATTTCATTGAGTACAAATACTCTCTTACACTTCATAAAATACATGTTGGAAAATCATTAGTTCAGTACATAGACTTATGCCAGATTATGAATATATCTAATGTCAGGAACCTAATCTCTCATGCAATATTTTTTTCCCCAAGAAAAAAATACATGTATATGTATATTAAGGTTAGGCCTTCTTGAACCATGTACTCCTAGTTTTGATGCCTGAATTCAGCTCTGTGTTTTCAAGTTTTGGGTCCATTAAAGACACATATAATACATAAATATGTTACTATGTAGGGTACGAAGTTCTATTTAAACTTCAAAATACCAGCATTTACCAGACACTTTTGACTGAAGGCAGGTTTTGTGAAATTATTTTTAATAAGCAGGCCCCAGAAAATAGGAAAACCTGAATATCAAAGAATGTATTTCTAACCAGTTGTTAATGTAAATAGTTTGAACGTACACGTCTTTTTTAAAAAGTGTGCCTGCTTTCAGGCAAAGCAAGATAGTACAACATTCCAAACAGTAGAAATTTAGGTAACGATCTAAAACTGCATCCTCGTAAGAGGATTTTATAATGGAGGTACTGACAGACTTGAGATGCCATTGAGGGCATGGCCACAACAAAGCCTTAAGGGAATATTTGTTTAAAATATTCTCATGTTATACAATTGGTGGGTTTTGGTTCACTGTCAAATTAAAGGCAGCATCTTTTTTATTTTTCATATATCATAATAGCTTGTTCATCTTATTTTTGCTTATGTCACCAGTATTTCCTGTCTGCCTTGATCTTATTTTTAATGTAATTTACATACATACAAGCACCAAAAGATAATAATGATAATAATAGCAACACACAGTGTAGTATGGCTAAATGCAACTTCAAACTTCAGGACTGCAGCTGTAATTTATGTTCTGTCTTTGTTTGCCATGTTTTGTCATAAGGAACAGAAGTAAAAAACTCTGATGAAGACGTGTTTTGAGAAAATGTCATCTATTTGCCCAGAGACGAAAAATACACTAGTAGTTTTAGGAGTCTGAGCTTGCTTTGGTGTTACTCACCCCGCAGCTGCCAAATAGATGAGGTACAACGCAGCCAGCACGCAACTGCCTATGACCATGCAGACTGTAGCTAGTAAATGGCAATTTTTACTGATTTTAGCAGAATGTCCATTTTAGATAGCAATAGAGGACAACCAGCAACCAAAGGGAAAAAGCTAGTGGGAAAACTACAGATTTACTAGGGATCTTTTGCTGAACTTCGCTTGCAGAAATGGGAAACAACCTTGACACATATAAAAACTATCCTCCTTTTATTTTCTTCAGAAATACTGAGAAGTTGAAGAGTGTTTTTTCATACACAAGAATGTGTAAAACCCACTGATTCAGTACAAAATTATCTCCAGAAGATAAGGACATCTGTAGTGTTCTAATGCTGCAGTCTAAACACTGGGCGATAGGCCTCGCTCCCTCCATTTTCAGTGATAGTGGACAATGCGTGCCTCCTGACAATATCATCATTATAAACTTTATTACATTTGGTATTTCACGAGATGTCTGGCAGCCGATTGCTGAGACACTGCATAGCGTATAGCTCTCCCACACGTTTCATGGATATTTACTGAATTCCAGTATAACCTAACCTGTTAATGCTTCTGGAATGTATAAACACAGTTAACTGCTAAATTCCCTGTATCAACATTTAAGAAATAACCATTAAATAAGTTGGTTGCTAACTGTTGAGGAAGATTTTGATTTATTGAATAAAGTATCATCATGGGATGAAAATCAAGATCATATTTTTAGGGAGACATGACATATTATCCATAACGAGATGTAATTTTGTACTAAAAGAGTAAGGATAAAGAGTGTGTTTTTAGAATAGAATCAACGGCCAAATTTACACAATACTGTTACCTATCAATACAGACACTTGACTGTGATAATACTGTCTATTTATAACTTAATACTATTCTGAATATTAACAAAAGTTTCTTGGCATCACATTAATAATTGTCTAATTATTCCAAAACAAATTAAAATATTCCACCTGATTGAATGCCATCAAACAAAATGTCCATTCCTGGTTGGGTCATTAGTATGACATTACATCCCTCTTAAGAAAAACAACTGCTTAGCACCTACTCCCAAATCCTTAAAGGTTCTTAAGCACTTAAACATGCACAAAAGTGTATTACTTGACAAGATGAGAACCCAACCAAGAAGTGTCTACCAGAGTCTGTCCGTATCTACGTTACGGCAACAATGAGCAGAGGCACACCATAAAGTTATCAGGTAACACAGGTGAAATTCTGTTCCTTAAGCTGACACTACGGGTCTCAGTGAAAGCCCAATAAATTCAAGAGTCGGTAAAAGAATCGTATTTGAGTTCAATGGGCTTTGGACTGGGTCTTAACAAGAGCAAACATTGGAAGCATCACTCCCCATGGCTTACTCTGAAGGAAAATCCATGGCGGTACAGACTGCTCCAAACCTTTGTTTCAAGCTATCAACAACTAAGTCAGTCTGTAGGATACCTGAAAGTGAAATAACCCATAGGAAACTCCACAAGCCAGGCTAATATCCAGCTGCAGTAAGGACACTTGAAGATACTGCCTGGCAAGTTCTGGGCTGTCCATGAACGTCTGCCAGGAAGGGCATGGCTGCAGTCAGCTGAACCGGAGAAGGACTGGACAGCCTCTTTGGGGTTCCCCCCACATTTATGTCCTAGTGTTCTGTGACATGGAAGCAAACCCAGGAGAGGAACTGAAGCTCTCCAGCCCATACCATTTAAGTTCATTTTTACTACCCATAGCCTTAGACTGCCTGACCTACCTTAACAGCTGATGTAAAACTCTTGTTGTATGCAAATGCTGGTGACAGGCATTTGCTTCAGCTAAACAGTTCTCAGATATGGTCCATCACATATAGGTCTGTGAGATCCAGCAGAAAGTTCTTCCCCACACTGGCTGGATGCAGCCATGATGGGGACGAGAGGCTTCTGCAGTAATGGGGCAGTGCCACCCGCCAGGCTCCACACCAGCCCAGGGAGCGGAGGGCATGGGCAGGGGAGGAAAGGGGGAGCTGAAAGCCCCTTTCACACTCTGATAAATACATCCCTGAAGAGAGGGACTTTCTGTCTGGTCCTCAGCTCCTTAGTCACACTAAAAACCGGTACCACTAATATCCAGATAAGCAACGGTTGTAGACTTGAGGAAGAATCTAACGCCGCCTTTCTCAGTGCAGGTGCATCCCACACTGAATATATCCAAGATCCCAATTATAAGAATGCAAATTCCTTAGGTTAAGAAATTGCTGTTGTAAAGTTCAGGGGGAGGTCTGGTCTGGAAAGTACAGAGCACATCAGTGATCTGACAGACTTCAGTAATCATTACACACAAAAAAACTACATAGGGACATCTCTGCTGGATGTAAGAAGCAAGATCTGGGGGACTCCAGAGCGTTAATAGTTCCAGGTTTGTGCTACTGCTGCTGAGAAGACCCACTCATGGATTAGCACTCCATTATGTCGGGCATGACACAAACGTGCAACACACAAAGACATTTCTACTCAGACAATGTAACCAAACTATTTTAGATCATGTTATCAACTTCATGTAAGTATATTCTTCCAGTCCTTACAACAAAGCTCACCAGTCATTTTATCACAAATTTTATCAACATTCAGTAAATCAACTTTACAAAATGTCTGTAGTGTCTACAAAAAAAAGTTCTGAATTTTGCCCTAATGCAAGCAAATAGTTTTGTTAACTAAAAACCACTACCAGTGAACGTCGAGTAACAAAAGATGTTTTCCTTTGAGAAATGTTAAATACTTCGCTTTTTCACAACGACTGAGCACAAGTTTCAAAGGGACGATAACTTTGTTTTGTAATTTGTTTATTGCTTAATCATGAAGACCAGATTGAGCATTTGAGTCACACGGTTTTGTGCTGCACACTCCTAAAACAAGAATGTGCTGTAAAATTTTATTTCTTTTTCCTTCATTCAGCTTACTGCTTGCTTGTCCTACTGCTTATTCAGCTAACCATCTCAAAATGAAACGCAATCACATAGCAAGATTTCACTGCTGCTACAATATTTTATACAGAAAACATGTAAGCATGAGGAAATAACGCACCACTGTTCTCATATATTACATCAAAGTATTTGCTAACCAATATAGATACGAAGCATTTTATTGCAGGCCCAGAGCAAAAACAAAGACAAGGTATCCTGGGTAAATGATACATTTCACCACGTAAAAAAAATCACTCACACACTATCTTTGCTGTTTCAAGTTCTACCTTCTACTTTTCCAATATTCTTTCAATAGAATTTGCAACAAGTCCGACCCAGTTAGTCCACCTAGTTTACATCTCTGCATTTTACTCATAAAGTTAAGGCAGTTACCAGAATGGTACTCTTATGCACAAACTATTTAATTAAATTGATGTGGCAATTGCAAGGGGATTTGGGGGTTAACTAGCAAGAAAAGCATACGTTTAACTCTGAAACAACAGCACAGTGAATATGGGATTCTGAAGGTAAGTGTATGAGAGTAACACGTGAATTCAGATATTTCTATTTCGGGGACCCTGCTGTGGTCCAGATCTCTACCTATCAGCCTTTTCTTCTCCATGGCACTAGTCCTTCCTCTCCCTTCTCCTGAAGGCATTTCCACTCCTGCTCCTTTCTAGGCAATTACCCTAAACATTAGAGTGAAAGTAGCACCCTGCCTGATGGCTTGTAGCTGATGATTCCCTATCTTCGAGGCCATCTGGCTCTGCTCCTGGATTATCAGGTGACGTGAGTTAGTCATCTTGCACCTATGACAGTAAGCCCATTAGCTTTTATCCTTGTCATTTCTTTAGAGGTATCCTAGAAAATATGCTGAATAAGACAAGATACTTTTCATACTTTACGTCATATAAGTAAGCACATACAAATATATTTCATGCATTTCACTGCAGTGTGGCTCAGACGCTGAAGGACATTCACTTAGAGAACACCAGGACATCTTCCAAGCTTCAGGCTTAGCTTGCAGAAGACTTTTCTTAAGCACACTGCTGACAAACTGAAAGCTGGAGATAAGAAATATTTCTGTTTCACTGCACAGGCTTGTAGGACTGAAATCCTAAAAATCACTGTGCATATAAAAGATGGAACAGCAGCTACACTGAGAGGAATAAAAAGGGCAGCTAACCTTAAAAATGTGGAATAAAAAGTCTCTCGTATCAGAGATCTTCAGAAGAAAACACATATTCTCAATCCTTTAAGGAGACAGCGCTCTCTAAAGACAGTGAGAAACACCCTGGATCTCTTGCAGTGAGGAGGACAGACCTGAAGACTATCTGTCAGATAGCTGCAATGTAAGATGCTAGAATATGCAAGTGCATGTACCGGGGGCAAAGTGTTACACGTTTATTCAGTTCACCCAAGCATAGGACATAGTTCAGCCAAGCACATTCTATATATCTCCTCAAGATATTTTTCTCAGTATACAAATATCACGTAACTCAGTGGTTCCTACTGAGATACCACATTCTACTTAACACAGCGAGTTAAACACTGGTAAATGCTCGATTATTATTATTTGGCTGTTTATTTTAAACTCCCTTCACACATTCTTCCACCAGTTAAAGAGAAGCTGTTTACTAGCTGTTACGGTTGTAACATCTGACATATTCTGTCCATTTTTCACTAGGTAACCTAGCTTTAGCACATTCAGTTACCAAGGTATTTCAACTTCCTAAGCAGTTTTGTCTACACAGGGGCAAAAGGAACTTGCATTTGGGGAAGGGTGAGGAAGGGGCTAGGACAGAAAAATCCTTTCATAGATTCCAACCTCTTTCATCGGTGAATCAATAAATACTGCAAATGGGGAATAGCTATTCTGTTTTCCCTCAACACGACACACAGAAAAGAGACTAGGAAAAATCAAAGGGAAAAGATGCACCTCAATTTCATGAGCAGAGGGGAAACAGATTATCACATGGAACTTTTGTCTATCACCTGCTAAGAAATCCCTATCAGACTAAACAATAGCTGCCTATATTCCAACATGCAGCCATCTATCCATATATCTCTTATCCAACATTTTCTTGATGTCAGCACTATATATCCCTCCATTAGGGAACTACTGCCACAGTTCCCCTATCAGTAAATAAAACTGTGATCAGCAGATCTGAAATACAGCAAATACTTGAAAAGGTATCGGAGGTGTTGGTATGTGAAAAGGAGACGAATCCGTTTCGCAGCAAAGGAGGAAAGAGCTCTGTAGCCATAAATATACCACCTCACATGCGGGCATGGCTATCCCAGATTTATTTAATACACAAAAACATGCTAGAGAAAGCACTGCACACCCATACACAAACGTACGCCCATTTGCCCTTTATAGGCACGGTGCCTGCACACCTATGACAAAAAACGCCAGTAATATGTCAAACTGAATTATCATTACATATAGAAGAAAAAAGAAGTTAGCCCAATTAAAAAAATACCTGCCAGCAACGCTAGATAACATCCTGACTTTACATAGAAGCACTATGCTATTAGCCCTGGGTGATGCTGACTTTGGTCACACAGTATATGGAGGATATTTCTAAAGCTAATGCTAATATGTACTACTATGCTTTCCAAGAGATTTTATTACTTCTCACACAAACTTTGGTGAACATTATGTTCTGAGGAATCACTAATATGAAATGTTAATTGAGGCTACAGATTTCTCCAAGTCATCCAAGGTAACTTCAGCCTAAGCTTCCTGCTACCAGTGTTGAAACAAATAGCTCTATGCAGCAGATGTGTCATACCCAGGATTCAGATGGTACCCCGTTTCCTTCTTAGCTGTGTTCTCTCCTCCTCTAAGTAAATACTGGAATGATTACAAGTGCAACAGGGTGTGAGAGCAGAAAATGTGATACAGGCTACACACAATTAGCAGAGGAGCTGCTTTTGACACACTGCTGCGAAGGATTACGCAAAGAATAATCCAAGGAATTAGCCAACGTGAAAGGGATGGCGTGTGCAATAACGGTGTGTAAGATTTTCATTCTGCAATTTTAATTCCCAGTATTTCATGGCATATATCCTCGCAAATCTTCCTGCTAATCAACACACTAATATCTGAGTTTGATACTGATATTGGAAATAGTGGGCTGGTTGTCCTGGCTGCAGAAACTTGACGTTTCTTTGCCCAGTTCTAGAAAACAGAGTAAAGGAAGCATGAAATCAAAAATGAAAAAAATACAAAGGGAGGGAAAGTGGCAGTCACCTCTGCTTCACTACTTACAATTTTTTTTTTAAATAAACTCTAATAATGCAATCATCGTGCTTATGTCCTCCTCTGATCAGTATGTCCACAGACATCTCACCTTCTAAGGATGAACAAAACACCGAAGTTGGGTTTTTTTGGACTACATGACTACTTTGCCCAGCGATCAAAAATATGACATTCCGTTCCCACAAAGACGGTTTACAGTATTACGGCTTCAGATATCCAGCTTTTCGGCAACTGTAGCGTTCAACCCAGTCTCCTTAATTTGCAGACTGACGTCAGTATGAGCTCTACCTGGCTGTTTTGCAAGCATTGCATGCTCTCCACCAGAAGTGCATTCCTGTGTATGCTTGTCCTGCGGCATACTATGCTGCATCTACTAGCAGGGTATCCAAACTCTGAGGAGTTGGAAATTAGGCTTTGCAGCATCCTTTTTATCATTCCAGCTAAAAATAATAGGATTGCTGGAAAATCAGGTTCAGGAATCAGCTCGCAAGAGCCTGTTATTCCACACGCTGATTGGAAATGAGATAGGTACTGCCTCAACGTCTTTCCTATGCTGAATGAAGAACAATTCTGCGGACTTGTCGAGCTTCGCCTGCCTCGCTTATGGCAGAGCTAGTGCAACTCTGATAGCTGCTATACGGGATAGCGAATGAGACAATACACTGAAAAGGTGGCCCAGAATGAAAAGGCTGGATGAAAGCCGTAGGACCCTTACTTGGATGGACTAACTGCACACTCTAGTAACTGCCAGTGAAGATAGTAAAGCTGAAAGAGGCTTAGTGCAAGCATGCAGGAGATTTGTGACAGAAAGTTAGAACTCCATGTCAAGCCTTTCATGCAAACAATAAATATTACTTCTGCTCATAATCAGACTTTTCTCCAGCACCGTCTTTGAATGTTGAACCTTTTTCAATTAATTAAAAACTATGCACTGCAGAGTGCATATTTTATCAGCCCTCAGCTGCTTAAGTGTCTAGAAAAGACCAGGCAGTTTTTCTTTTTTCCAGGCAACCCAGAGCAAGTACTTGCAAGGGTCATATCTTTTTAATTATCTTTTCTCTCTTTGATTAATTATTCCGTCTGACAATAGCGTGTTTCTAATGCTATTCACCTGCCTTTGATGATTGACAACTTTTCTGTCTGATTCAAAGCAAACAGCTGCTGCCATGATTGCCTAGCAACCAGGATGTGATGGATGAGCCCCAAAGATGGATGGCTGCAATAAATCATGTCTCCAGCTATAAAACTGAAAAAAGGGATAAGAATAAAAGCGAACAAAAAACAAAACAAGGTTTCTTCCCATGAGTGCACTTCAGCTCCTTACCAATTACACCTGAAATGGACTTTGTGTCTATTAATAGCAAAGTTTTCTAATCAGTAAGAATGCAATGATGCCATTTGTATCAAGGTGTGTTTACAATTGTTCCAGCAAATTGGCACTTGTACTTCAATTACCTACTGTGTTACACAAGTGCAGGGGTAGGAGATCAAAGTTTTACCTTCTACTGTTGAAGGCTTTATAGAAAATATTGTATTTTTTATGGTTTTCTCATGATGTTGGACTTGAATGACGTGTATAAACTTGAGTTTGTCTTACTTTTGGCAACTGAGCGTACCGAAATTTGTAGAAGTGATAACAAACACTAGATTTCCGAAAACCTCGCTTCTGTAAAACTCATATAAAGTCACTGATGGCTTTGTGAAATGTTTTAACCTACACGCTGTACGTTGTTTATTAAATGTTGCTGTAATTCCCTCTTGCTAGGAGGACATCTCGCAATCAAAGAAAAAGTTCACGTGACAAGCAATGTTTCAAAAATTCCATCTACCTGTGCAAATTGAAGACTGAGTCAACATTCGCGTTGACTCGAGCCATTCTCGTCTAATTTTACCTACCATTCCTGTCAGTCATTTGATTTTCATATGATGTGCCAGGCAAGAAACATTCAATGGTTTGTCAACTCAGAATAAGTTTAACCAGTCTGCGCATCACACTTGCCCAGAGATGTCTGTGCACAAACACCCCATCACTTGAAGTTTTGGCAATGAAACTGTTCTATTGCTATTGAGTGTCTACCTCCTGACAGTCACTGCCTGCGCTTCCAAGACAAGACCTAATTGCCTATAAAAAGCTGCTTCCTTAATTCTTCCAGCAGGTGGGGGTGTCCTGGTTCCAGCAAAAGTGCTTCAAAAAGGGAAGAGATTGCCCTTGCTATTTACATGGGCAGACATGTATCCACCTCCAGGAGCATCCTGGACACCTGGGAGTGAATGCCAAGGTTCAAAGATTCACAGCACTGGGTGAAGAGTGTGGGTGGAAAAGAAAAATAGAAACGCTGAAATAATTATGTTCTAGAACTTTGTTTTCTTTGCAATTACGAGACCAAAATGCAGCCTATTAGCAACAGGAAAATGGGTTGTGTTAATCTGTTCACAAGCACATTTTTAAAGCACATTTTTATACTGGAACTGGCAACATCTGACAATGCTACGCTGGAGCAGCTACAGCCCTGCTTATATTTTAGTGTTACATACGGCATGCATCTGTATATTCACGCAAAAGATTGCCTGTATCCTTGTACAGGCCATAGCTTTGTCCACATTCTTTACAATTATTGAAATGCTCTCACTAAAAACTTAACTCTGTCTCCACCCGTCCCCCTCTCTGTTATACACACACACACATACACACACACGGAAATCCAGCCCCTAAAACAATTGTAAGGCACTCCTGTAATGACCGGCTAGTATCTGGTAACAAACAATGCGAAAGCAAAGCCATCAATCACAACGTGCACGTCGAGGCCTCCATTCTGTCCCAGCTCATCCAACTCTCAAGTTACAGCTTTACACGGCAAGTCTAAATAATATTCAAAATGATAAATGGCACTATAAGCCTGATATCCATCATCAATCTTTTTTTAAGGAACATCCATCTTCAATAATGCACGTTTGAATCATGTGAAACCAAGAGCTCCCAGATTCATTTACACAACCCCCAGCAAGCTGGTGCTGCTTGAATGATACATGTCAGCCAGTTTGTCCCAACTGCCAAACTTAAAAAAAGAAAAAAAGGGGGGGGAGGGATAAAAAAAAAAAAAAAAAAAAAAGAGAGTGAGAGCGAAAGAAAACAGGAGGGGAAAATCTTCAGGGGGTTGAACAAGGCGACTTAGCAGATAATATGAAAGAACATAACCTCTTCAGTCACTCTGCCAGCTCCCCCCAGCACCGGCGCGCTCCCTCGCCGCTGGCCCGCGCATCCCTCTCCCCGAGCGGGCTGCGGGCTGCGGGCTGGCCGTAGCCAGGCTGCGCTAAGGGGAGAAGACAGGCGTGCTGGCAAGGGAGCTCCCCCGGCCCCCCCGCGCTGCCTGGCAGGGCCCGTGTGATAAATGACACATGTCATTCTGTCGGGAGGGAAGGGTGGGTCAGTGATGTATGGCTCTGCTGAAAAGGAAATCGACTGTTTGGCATGGTGCGGCTATTCTCCACCAGGATTTAGTTTCAGAAGTCTAAAATGAAATCTCTGATGTTTCAAGTGTACGGCAGGCCGACTTGCGGCCGAGGCAGCTTTTCCAACCTCCCCCCCCCCCCCTTTTTTTTTTATCCTCTCTCTGCCCTTCGGATTTCAAAAAACTGCTCCACTGACTGGAAACTGCAAAAGAACACACATATATCAAAGTCTTCAATAGTTATGATCCATGATAAAATTGAAATAGGTTGAGGTTTCTATTTTTATTTATTATTGGGGGGCAAAAATGGCATGCAGGCTTGACACAAAAGCAAGATAAAAATTAGCATGTTTGAAGTAATCGTCCCACAGCTTGACATCTGCATAGTAAATTTTAAAGGAAAAAAATGTGTCAGGCAGGCATGAGCTGTTCCCTCCCTCCCCCCCTCTTTCATTAGCTCACTGGCAGGGTGGCACTTCTGAACCTCATTACTGCAGGAGGATTTATGAAGCTGAACCCAATGGCAAAGAAAAGGCATCTGTCAATAATTGTAGGGAGCTGCACTCACAGCTTTGAAATCTCATTAAGTATGCAGTTATCAGGCATAAAGATCAAAAACATTACTCAACTCCGACAGAATCTTATGGAGGAACATTAATTAGCAACAGGCCTACAGTACAAAAAAAAAAAAAAAAACACACCAAAAAAAACCAGACTTCCTCTCACACCTGCCCAACCCACAAACCAAAAGAAACACTCCCCCTCCCTTCAGAAAAAAATAATTCCCAGCATCTGAGACTGATCAAGTACATGAAACAAGAGAGAGCAAAAAAAAAAATCCAGTTGAGACAGTCTTGGCGGTGAAGAGAGAAAAGGAAGAAGCTGTCAAAGTTGAGAAGGATGTCAGCACTGGCCCTGATTACAAGGGCCTATACAGTTCCCAGGCCTTTTATCATCCCTGCCATCAAAAACAGCCTCTGTGTCACAGATGGATGACTGATGGCTGCCAGTCTTGAGCAGCCTCGCCAAGCCTCCGGGAGGCCCCTGCTGAGATCTGGCCCTCCAGCAACAGGCTTGACCTAGCAGGAAAAGGACTGCAGGCACCGAGCCCAGTCCCAGAGATACTCAGAAACAGCACCCTGTTCTGTTCTTCCCCAGAACAATTCAGCGAGAGGTTGGTCGGGGTTTGTTTGTTCAGCTTACAGAAGTTAAAGCAATACTTCTGCTCTCCATGCAAAGACCGTGCATTATTTGAAAATAACACTAGCAAAACAAAACAAAACAAAAATCTCTTCTTTGTCTGCGCTAAACCTGTTTTTCTAATCTGGTTTCTAGTTTGCATTTTAATCACGATTTGCACACTCAATTGCTTAGAAAATACAGGAGAGTGAAATATAAATTTGGGGGAAAACATACAAATTCATAGATGAAGCTGGACCATAAAACCAAGTGACCTTTGCAGCAGTAAGTATGGTGTGCAACTAATTAAGAACTATGGCCATATTAACATTTTTTGTTACAGAATCAAGGATATCAGCTACACAGCTTAACCCATTGCACATATTTTTTTCATTTCCTCTCTATCAAAAACTGTGTTTGCAAACAATAACTCAAAGCTACTTGTTAAAAAAAAAAAAAAGGGGGGGGGGGGTCACCTTCTGTAGTCTTTTTCCCACTTGGGACTATGCCTGAAAAAACTCCCTCTCTAGTTACATGCTACCCTTCACACGTTTTATATTTCCCATAATTTTGTGCTACAAAGAAGCTTTCCGCTGTACAACTTCATTTCTGTGTTATTTACTATGTACTGGATTCTAATACAATGTACAAATTTGTCTCTTATTTCATGAGCTATACGGTGATATTTACGTGTCACTTGTAGCAACGCTGAAGATTGGCTTCTTAACGAACTACATCTTTAACACCGCAGAATCAGATATACGTGCGCACATATAAGGCAACATGCCAGTCAAAATCTTTTCAATATCTAAAATTCATTCATTGCCTAAGTAATGTACTTGAAAATAAATGTTAGCTTTGACAAAATACGGAAGCAGAAGTTCCACTCTAAAACAAGATTTTAAAAATAATTTTACATAAAGTGTTACAATAAGGTGTTTATATTTTTTCATATGCTTACCATATTACTTTTATTATGTGTAGCATCAAAGTGATTATAGCAATTACATCTAACAGAATTAATTATAGAACATCCCATCATTCCTAAATACATAATGCATTAGAGGTAAGCCAAAGAAAGAAAATATCTTGACTGTGGTGACTATTGTTGGAATAATTTTTTCTCTAAGCATAAAGGCAAAACCAAAGTAGAAAGAAATATACAGAAACAGCGGGGGTAACAAGGTAAAATGTTAACTACAAAAATCTGAATATAAAGGCAGGTACATTTTTAATAGAGATACTAACCTGCGTAAAGCTGCGCGAGCACAAATATCGGTGTAACGTCCATTAAAGTTTTTTAATCACGAAATATGGAAACTAGCCAATTCACCTAACCAACGTGTTAGTACATAAAGACAAGAGTGTATGGGTGAAAGAGTTACAAGCCTTTACGTATGCAAAATAAATTCACTCAAAGCTTCATTAATATTAATTTAAATTCAGAACCCATTTACATTAAATTGTTCATTAAAAATTGCCTATTTTATGCAACATGCATTCCGCAAAGAACACATAAGAAACTGAAACAGAGGGCTCAATTTAATGATGGAAATATCAAAAGTAAATGAATTTGAATCATTCCAAACGAATAATAAACCCGCTCTTTCCTCTATGCTAATGTGTTAAGTTTGGCGGGAGTTTGGCGGCCGGGCATGAAAACTGCTTTGCTGCCCCCCCGCTACAGCTTGGTCGGTGCTCTTGTGACCTCCCCACCACCACCCAGTCCTGCTGAAACAAGAATTATTTATGGACAGGACCTGAAAACCACCTCTGTAAAAACGTTCGCTAATTGCGAGCACGCTGAATCACTTCAAAACTTGTATTTCTTCCAAGCCATGTCAAGTTCAGCTTGGGTGTTTAACAGTAATCCCCAGTATGAAGAGGATGGGAGGCAAAGGTAAGGCAGGCTGGGAATGGAGAGCTCTCCATTGGTAAACTCCCACACCAACAAATACAGTGAACTTGTGCAATTCCCAACAGCTGTTCCGAATGAAGAAAAGAGAGTCATAATTAATAACATGTGTCCTGACAGAATTAATTAATAATTTATAATTAAGCCTAAAATACAAACTTAGATTATTCTTGAAGAGTCGCACCTTTACAGCCCGAACAAGCCAGGTAATGGCATTGGCAAAGAGCTTTCAGATATTTTATGATCTTCTGGTAACTCCTTCCCCACTCTCCCTCCGCCCCCGGAGAAAAAAAACCTTTGAACATTTTCTGAGAAATATCTTAAAGTTGATGCTTGCAATGAGAAGTGTTTAAATTCTGCAGACTGGCTCTCTACGGAGATGACCAAAATATCTTTCAGGAGCAAAATCAGGAAAATGCAGTAGGATGAATTTCGCAGTCTCTGAAATTAAGCCCTACTTATTGCAACTCTTACAGTTCTTTTTACGAAACTGGTAACAAACAATTTCAAGCTCTGACAATGTTCTATTCTGCATTATTATACTTAAGAAAACTACAATACAGTCTCTCGTGGACTATGCTTTAAATCCTTTGAGCCAATTTTCATGCTTTTTCTTTTTAAATGTTGAAATCAAGAAAAATCAATTGCATAAATTTTCTCAATCCTCCTGCTTTAGGTAATGACACACACACACACAAAAAAAGCAATGCATCCATTGTTTAGTGGGATTTTTAAAATTAATTTAATGTCTAACTGCAAATGCTGGAAACTAGAATTAATCTGTCTGGATAAAAAAAGGCTTACAGACATTTAAATGCATGTATCGGGACACTTTATCAACCTAACATAAAATTGTCATCTTATCTTATTATATGACTATTTTATGCATGTGTCAAAGAATTTAAAAATGAATGCCTGTCTATTCAGTCTAATTACAACTGCATATTATCTGTCTGGATGTACCAGTCCATATCATTGTTACCAAATACAATATATTGTATTCACCTTTCATTTTTAACTTAAGGCTGATAAACCACAATTTGGGCGTAAGTAAATTTAAAAAAAAAAAAACCAAACACACACAGAAGAGAAGAAAAAAAAAAAAAATCCGACTCAAACACCTGAGGTAGATTGTTCAGTAAATGACGCTCAAGTATTTCACAGATAAGGTAACACATGGATCACTCTGCAACTATGTTATTTTTGGTGTATCATAACCATAGATATACATGCACTCTTACTTGACAATGCAACACTTCAGGCATCTTAATACTTGATCTACTAGCAGCACCTTGTAAATAGGGCTGCATTAAAATCTGACAATCTGTATTTGGATTCGCTAGGAAACGGTCATGACATTGGATTAAAATACGGATTATTACACCGTAAAACTAGCGGCGCCAAGGTTTGTTCAGAAAGGCAACACGTAAGGTTACTTTACGTCCTGGCAAATTATTTCTTCTCATTCACTCTGTACCACCGTATGTTTCTACAGAAGCGTGCACGTAGCACACTTAAAGATTTACCCCACACTTCACCCTGAAGGTGATCTTTTCTATATAGTTTCCACTAACCCTGGAAACAGGGCTGACAAAAAGGACCCACTCTAATCCTGCTAACTC